>NC_050580.1:217968507-218268507 GCF_011100635.1 Trichosurus vulpecula | reverse complement strand
GAAAATTAGAATGGAGTTTTTTCTGAGAAGATGGCAGAGTAGGTTAGAAAATTCCAAGCTCTCAAGATTTTTCTCCATAAAGGAGTTAAAATAGCATCTTGGGGTGAACAAAGTGTGGGTGGAGACAAAGAAGAAAGGGGGCACAACTGGGATCTTCCTGGGACGATTTGAGAAAATCAGAAGAAAAATCCTAGGGTGAGGTTTGGTCCCTGTGAGAAGTAAAGATCTCCAGGCTAAGGTTCCATTTTGACAAGTGGGCAAGCTGCTTAAACAATAGGCAGCAAGTCCTGGAGTTAGCTGGTTTGAAAGGCTCCCTGGGCCACAGCCACAGGAAATTTTCACTCCAGGATAGTGAAGGGAGTTGGGCTTTTCAGTCCAAGAAGTTTTAGGGAACCTCTGCTGATGAGGAAATCCAGACCCAGCTGTGCTGCAAAGAGCAGTGGGGGCAAGAGGGAACCAGTGTATGCCTGGTGAGTGCAAAAGCAGTGGAACAGAAAGACCCTGGCTCTGGGCACTTACAGGAGGTTGGAGGTTTGGCTTTGATTCCAGGATAGAGGGGAGAACTGAAGATCTAGGGCAAGAGGCACCATTTCCCACACCCCAAGGTTAAAGGTAATTATAAAAATCAAGTTATTACCACAAAAAATGCATAGGCAAAGGAGAAAGAATCCAACCATAGAAAGCTGTTATGGGAATAGAGATGACTGTGGTTCATCTTCAGAGGAGGATACTGAAATAAAGAAACCCTCAAAGAGCAACGTCAAATGGTCACCTGCCCAAATAGAATTTATAGAAGATCTTTTAAAAGACTTTAAAAATCAAATGACAGAGATGGAATAAAAATTAAAAAAAAAGAAAAATAAGAATAATGCAAGAACAACAAGAAAGTTATGAAATTTAACCAATTAATGAGGAGATCCAGAGTCTTAAGGAGGAAAATGACACCTTGAAAATTAGATTTGAGCAAAGTGAAGCCGGTGAAATTATAAGAGATCAAGAAACAATTAAACAAAATATGAGTAATGAAAAAATAGACATGAAAGTGAAACATCCTATAAGAAAAACAACAAATTTGGAGAATAGATCCAGAAGAGAAAATATAAAAATAATCAGACTAGCTGAAAGTTGTGATAAAAAAAGAATCTTGATACAATAATATAAGAAATAATTAAAGAGAATTGTCCTGAAGCATTAAAATAAAGCAAGGGGTTGGGGTAGAGCCAAAATGGTGGCTTTAAAACAGGGACTCACTTGAGCTCTCCCCCAATTCCCTCCAAACACCTATAAAAGTAACTCTAAACAAATTCTAGAGATACAGAACCCACAAAATGACAGAATGAAACAAGTCTCCAGCCCAAGATGTCCTGGATGGGGAAGGGTCTATGGCACTGTGCTAAGAGTGGAGAGCAGCCTTGTGTGGGCCATGCCAGGGCAGACCAGGCAGGAGCAGACTGGGTGGAGCAGGCCTCAGGGCCCTGAATCACTGAGCTGTAGCAGTTTCTAGACTACTCAACCAACAAACCCCAAAGATAACATAGCAGGTCAGTGAGAAAACTATTGGACCTGGGTGACAGAAGGGCATGGTCTGGGTTGGTGGAGGTGGCTGCAGCAGTGGTGACAGCAGCAGCCATAGCAGCAGGGGTGGCTCCTTCTGGAGCTCCAGGCCCACAAAGAGTGGGGGGAGTCATGGGGCTGATCAGAATGGGAATGCAGGGATCTCTTTGCTGGTGCTGAGACAGGATTCTCTTGCTTTACCCTGCTTGGATCTGGGTTGAAGTCCTGGTTGGCAGTCCTTGAGGGACAAGGAGCTCTGGTGTGGCCAAGCTTCTGGTAGCTACAGAGAGGGAGTCCTCTTGGTAGTAACATGGCCAAAATAAGTACTTGAGATCACTCACAGACCAGAACACAGGCCAGGAGAGGAGTAAACAACTCTCATTGGATCAGACCACCTCAGAAGTAAAAATTTACAGGTACCTAGAAGTAGCTCTAAAAAAACAACAGCACAAAATCCCTGAAGCTTGGGACAGAGCACTCTCCACTCTGAAAGTAGTTGTATCCTAATAAAGAGCTCAAAAGTCAAGTAATTGGCTGGGAAAATGAGCAGGAAGCAGGACTCAGACTACAGAATCTTACTTTGGTGACAAAGAAGATCAAAACATACAGCCAAAAGAAGTAAATAAAGTCAAAGCTCCTACATCAAAAGCCTCCAAGAAAAGTATATATTGGTCTCAGGACATGGAAGACCTCAAAAAGGATTTGGAAAATCAAGTAATAAAAGCAGAGAAAAATTAGGAAGAGAAATGAGAGTGATGCAAGAAAATCATGAAAAATGAGTCAACAGCTTGCTAAAGGAGACCCCAAAAATACTGAAGAAAATAACAATTTAAAAATTGGTTAACCCAAATGGCAAAAGATTTCCAAAAAGCTAATGAGGAGAAGAATGTCTTAAAAGGCAGAATTAGCAAAATGGAAAAGGAGGTACAAAAAATCACTGAAGAAAATAATGCCTTAAAATTAGAATGGATGTAAACAATTTGCCCTTATTGATTAACAAGGCTTTTTCCCCCATTAACATTTTTATGTCTCTATTGAGTTTTGTATTTGAAGATCAAATTTTCCATTGAGCTCTGGCCTTTTCATCAGGCAGGACTGGAATTCCCTTATTTCATTGGGTGTCCATCTCCTTACCTGAAAAATTATGCTCAATTTTGCTGGGTAGTTGACCCTTGATTGTAGTCCAAGCTCCTTTGCCTTTCAGAATATCATATTCCAATTTCTCCTGTCTTTTAATGTAGAAGCTGAAAGATCCTGTGTGATTATGACTGTAGTTCTGCAATATTTGAATTGTTTCTTTTGGGCTGCTTACAGTATTTTCTCCTGGATCTGATAATTCTGTAATTTGGCTATAATATTTCTTGGATTTTTCAATTTGGGATCTTTTTCAGGGGGTGATCAGTGGAATCTTTTAATGACTATTTTATCTTCTGGTTCTAGGACTTTGGGGAAGTTATCCTTGATGATATCTTGGAAGATACTGTCCAGGCTCTTTTTTTCATCATGGCATAAAAATTATAATGAAGCAAGTGGAAGCTAGTGACTTTATGAGAAATCAAGAAATTATAAAAAGAACCAAAAAATGAAAAAATGGAAGACAATGTGAAATATCTCACTGGTAAAACCACTGACCTGGAGAATAGATACAAGACAGATAATTTAAGAATTATTGGACTACTTGAAAGCCATGATAAAAGAAATAGCCTAGACATCATCTTTCAAGAAATTATCCAGGAAAACTGCCCCAATATTCTAGAACCAGAGGGTAAAATAGAAATGGAAAGAATCGATCAAGTGCTTCTTGGAAAAGATCCCAAAAGGAAAACTCCTAGGAATATTGTTCCCAGGTCAAGAGAAAATATTTCAAGCAGCCAGAAAGAAACAATTTGAGTATTTTGGAAACACAATCAGGATAACATGAGATCTAGCACCTTCTACACTAAGAGATTGAAGGGCTTGGAATATGATATTCCAAAGGTCAAGGGAGCTAGGATTAAAACCAAGAATCACCTGCCCAGCAAAACTGTGTTTAATACTCCAGGTCAAAGTATGGAATTTCAATGAAATAGATGACTTTTAAACATTCTTGATGAAAAGACTAGAGGTGAATAGAAAATTTGACTTTCAAATGCAAGAATCAAGAGAAGCACTAAAAGATAAACAGGAAAGAGAAATCATAAGGGACTTTCTAAAGTTAAACTGTATAGACCGAGGATATGAGTTACAAAATTTCTCCCCATCTCTATCCTCCCCCACGCCCCAAGATGGCATGAATTCTGATTGTCCTTTTCCCCAGTCTGCCCTACCTTCTATCACCCCACTCACCCCCAACCCTGATTCCTTTTCCCCTTACTTTCTCGTAGGGCAAGATAGATTTCTACATCCCATTGCCTTTATATCTTACATATATAAAAGGTAAACACTTTGTAATTATGAATCCCTTATAATCAGTCTTTGGTTGGTTACTTATGTTTCTCTTGGTTCTTGTATGTTAAGTCTTCTATTAAGTTCAGGATTTTTTTAAACAAAATATTGAAAGTCTGAGAGTTTATCAAATGTTGAATATGAAAGGATGATGTCTAAAAAAATCAAATTAAATTAAGGGGGGAGAGAGAAATATATTGGGAGAAGGAGAAATGGAGAGATAGAATGGGGTGAATTATCTCACATTAAAGTAGCAAGAAAAAGCTGTTATAGTGGAAGGGAAGAGGGGATAGGTGCAAGGGAATGAGTGAATCTTACTCTCATTGGATTTGGCTTAAAGAGGAAATAACCTACACACTCAGTTGGGTATATTACCCTACAGAAAAGTTGGGGAGAAAAGCATAAGGAGGGTGGGGATGATAAAAGGGAGGACAGATTGGGGAGGGGGTAGTCCAAAGCAAACACTTTTGCAAAGGGACATGGTCAAAGGAGAAAACTGAATAAAGGGGGATGAGATAGGATGGAGGAAAATATAGTCAGTCTTTCACAGCATGGCTACTATGGAAATGTTATGCATAACAATACATGCTTAACCTATATTGAATTGCTTGCCTGCTCAAAGAGGGTGGGTGGGGAGGGTAGAAGGGAGAGAATTTGGAACTCAAAGTTTCAAAAACAGATGTTAAAATTGTTTTTACATGCAACTGGGAAATAAGATACAAAGGCAATGGGATGTAGAAATCTATCTTGCCCTACAAGAAAGTAAGGGGAAAGGGAATCGAGGTGGGGGGTGAGTGAGGTGATAGAAGGTAGGGCAGACTGGGGAAAGGGGCAATCAGAATCTGTGCCATCTTGGGGTGTGGGGGAGGATAGAGATGGGGAGAAATTTTGTAACTCAACATCTTGTAAAAAAAAAAACAAATGTTGAAAACTAAAATAAATTTTTAAAAAAGAATAAGTCAGGGAAATAGAAATAGAAAAAAAATCCATCCACCACCACTTAAAAGAGATCCTATGAGGAAAACTCTTAGGAATATCATAGTCAAATTCCAAAATTTCCATCTCAAGTTTAAAATCTTAAAAGCATCAAGATTAGAACAATTTAAATATGGTGGTGCCACAATTAGAATTACACAACACCTAGCAGCAGAGACATTAAAGGACCACAACTCTTGGACACAACAAATTGAAGAGCAAAAGAATTGGGGCTCCGGCCAAAAATAACATAACCTGCAAAGTTAAGTATTATCCTGAATGAAAAAAAAAATGGACATTTGATAAACTCTCAGACTTTCAATATTTTGTTTAAAAAAATCCTGAACTTAATAGAAGACTTGACATACAAGAACCAAAAGAAACATAAGTAACCAACCAAAGACTGATTATAAGGGATTCATAATTACAGACTGTTTACCTTTTATATATGTAAAATGTATTTTAAGATTCTTATTAATGTTTGGGTAGTTCATAAGAAATATTGGGGTAAACCTGACTATGATATGAATTTAAAAAATAAAACCATTTAGGAACAGCTATAAACAGTAATTATATTATACAAATGAGGTGCAAAAGGAAGAATGGATACAGAGGAATTAGACAGGGCAGGAAGGCTGGTAGTTCTGGTAACCTACTTTCATTGGGAATGGGTTTAGGAGGGAACAATACATACATACATACATACATACATACATACATACATACATACATACATATATATATATATATATACACACACACACACACACACATATATATCTATATATACACACACATATACATAGAAGAGTATAAAAGTCTTCTAAATTTAGAAGAAATAAAATGGTAGGGGCATTGGTGGAGAGAGGACAAGGGAGAGATTTTGAGAGGTGAGAATGAGGGAATAAGTAAAAGGGGTTATAGAAAGGTGTTCAGATTTATGGGAATGGGAGGATAGGGGAGAGATTCTTGGAGGGGAATAGGGAAGTAATAGGAGGGCAAGGTAGTGGGTAGAAGTAAAGTAGAGGAGTCAGGAGGGATAGGAAACAACATATATGCACAAACATAAAAACAAAGATCATGAGTAGAGTATGTTTGGGAAAGTATATATCTATATATGTATGTGTGTGTGTGTGTATATTTATATAGCTATAGAGAAACATATCTAAACTTTATTGCAGCCTTCTGGGGGGTGTGGAGAGGAAAAAAAAGAATAAAGGAAAAAAGTGCACAGCAGAGAACAAAAGAAAACTCACAAGGAATCAAAGAAAAGATGGACAATTTTTAACACAACATGTATTATTTATCATACAGGCTTTCTTGAAATGAAAATTTATTGTTATATATTTTGAATCCTCTTACATTCTGCCACGCACATGACATGCTTTCTTTCTTTCTTACTTTGCATTTAAGTTTCAATATTAAGTTTACGATATGTTTTGCTTCTTTTCTCTATTCTGTATTTGTGTAGAAATTATAAAACAGAACCAAAAGAATGAAAAAATAGAAGGCAATGTGAAATATCTCCCTGGAAAAACAACTGACCTTGAAAATAGATCCAGGAGAGATAATTTAAAAATTATTGGACTACCTGAAAGCCGTGATCAAAAAAAGAGCCTAGGTATCATCTTTCAAGAAATTTTCAGGAAAATTACCCTGATTTTCTAGAACCAGAGGGTAAAACAGAAATTAAAAGAATTCACCAATCGCCTTCTGAAAGAGATCCCTAAAGGAAAACTCCTAGGAATATTGTCGCCAAATTCTGGAGTTCCCAGGTCAAGGAGAAAATACTGAAAACAGCCAGAAAGAAACAATTCGAGTATTGTAGAAACACAATCAGGATAACACAAGATTTGGCAGCTTCTACATTAAAGGATATGATATTCCAGGGGTCAAAGGAGTGAGGATTAAAATCAAGAATCACCTACACAGCAAAACTGAATATAATACTTCAGGGGGGAAAATGGATTTCCAATGAAATAGAGGACTTTCAAGCATTGTTATTAAAAAAAAGAGCTGAATAGAAAATTTGACTTTCAAATAAAGGAATCAAGAGAAGCATAAAAAGAAACAGGAAAGAGAAATCATAAGGGACTTATTAAAGTTGAACTGTCTACATTCCTACATGGAAAGATAATATTTGCAACTCATGAATCCTTTCTCAGTATTGGTGTAGTTGGAGGAAATCATACACACATATGTATGTATATATGCATATGTATATATATGCATATGTTTATGTATATGTGTGCCCATATATACATATATGTATGTATGTATATAGATAGAGGGCACAGGGTGAGTTGAATATGAAGGGATATATCTAAAAAATAAAATTCAGAAGTGAGAGAGGAATGTACTAGGAGAAGGAGAAATGGAGAAGTAGAATAGGATAAATTATCTCACACAGAGGCAAGAAAATGCTTTTACATTAGAGGGGAAGAGGGGGAAGGTGAGAGAGAATGAGTGAACCTTACTCTCATAGGATTGAGCTTAAGGAGGAAATAAAATACACACTCAATTGGGTATGGAAATCTATCTTACCCTACAGAAAAGTAGGGGGGAAGGACATAAAGGGGGATGATAGAAGGAAGGGGAAATGGGAGGAGGAGTTAGTCAAAAGCACATACTTTTGAGGAGGGACAAAGTCAAAGGAGAGAATGGAATAAATGAGGAGCAAGATAGGGTGGAGGGAAATAAAGTTAGTCTTTCACAATATGACCATTATGGAAGTGTTTTGCATAAATGTATGTGTATAACCTATATCGAATTGCTTGCCTTCTCAAGGATGGTGGGTATGGAGGGAAGAAGGGAGAGAATTTGGAGCTCAAAGTTTTAAAAACAAATGTTAAAAATTGTTTTTACATGCAACTGAGAAATCAGATGTACAGGCAATGGGTTATAGAACTCTATCTTGCCATACGGAAAATAGAAAGGAAGTAAAATAGAAGGGAAGGGAATAAAAGATGTGGAGTGATAGAAGGGAGGGCAGGCTTTGGGAAGGAGCAATCAGAATGCATGCCATCTTGGGGTGGAGGGAGAGAGAAATGGGAAGAAACTTTGGAACTCAAAATCTTGTGGAAGTGAATGGTGCAAACAAAATTAATTAATTAATTAATTAATTAATTAATAAGGAAAAAACGACTCATGATGGAAAACGTCATCCACATTCAGAGAAAGAACTATGGAGTCTGAATGCAGATCGAGAATATTATTAGCTCTCTTTTTGGTTTTGTTTTGTTTTTTATTTATCATAGTTCCTCCCATTCATTCTAATTCTTCTATACAATGTGACTAATGTGAAAATAAGTTTTAGAAGAGTGTATATGTAGCACTTATATTGGATTGTATGCCCTCTTTGGGAGGGGGGAGGAGAGGGAGGTGGTGAAAGGATGTATATATAACAGGACATATAGCAAGATGTCAATGCTTGATAGATCCTGGTCCCTTGATGGACTGAGATGTGAAATGTGGTCTGGAACTGGCTAAATATAGTGTGTTGGGTCAGTTTTCATTCATGTACCCACTAATCAGGATAGCTCAGGCCCAGCTCAGGTACAGACTCCCAAAGATGAGAGGATATATTCACCTTAAATTCCAAGCAAAGTATTCTACTTGATGTTCTCAGAAAATGACTTTCTCCTTCTTTCTTATAGGACTTTGCTCTTGCTTCTCTCCAGAGTACTCTAACCACTCCCCACCCCCATCCAAACTTTGTCTTTCCTGGCAATTTCACCTCAGAAAGAATTCCATTCTTTGAGTTCCTCAATAAACCTCATCCTCTAACCTTATCTTACAGCATTTATCATGTTCAACCTTGTATTATAGTCATTTATATACTTGTCCTCTCCTCTACAAGACTGAAAATTTCTTATGGGCAGAGAGCATTCCTTATCTTCTTACTTTGCTCAGGCCTCAGCAAAGTACCCTATAGATATTTATCAATCATTCAGGCAGGTATTTACAAGAAGATTTTGTTTATATGTTATACAATCAACAAACATTTGTTGAATTGAGTTGAAATGGAAACTTGAATTTCATTTAATACACATATAATTAATTAAAGGCATTTGTAAAAATTTCCAATGTGACTATGGGTTTGAAAAGCGGGTCTCTTAGAACTACAAATTCTCTTGGACCAAGAAAAAAAAACATGTCATAGTAAACTATAAAGTATCAAATAAACCATAAGCTATCAATAAAAATAGTTAGAAGGATGATTATCCCAAATGCTAATGGGTTAACATTTGTGAGTTTTAATAGATGTGTTCTGGAGAAAATGACTCAATGTGAAGGAATATCACTAATGGTAGGAAATTCAGGCACAATATGAATAACTCACATTTAAAATAGCTCTTTAAAGTTGGTACCCTGACAATCATACCACATGACCTTACTCAGCTTATGTACCTTCTTGCAGACTATTTTATTGATTCTGACTCATAAGTATATTTTAATATATACTAATGAGCTTCTGAAGAAGCTAAATTTCCACTAAAGTAAATGTATTGATTTAGAGGGCTACTTCTCATTGGCCCAACTGCATTTAAACTGCATTTTTCAATATCAAAATGCTCTGATCCTGATCTCCAAATACAGAGAATGATTCAATTATTATAAATTTCCACAAATGAGCCAAAACAATAATATAACTTAGATGATTAAATAAGATAATGTCAGAAATGTTCAACAATCAGGTTTTTAGAGAACTATAACCTTTGTCTCTCTTTGCTACTTGTTTGGAGATTTTTATGTCAACTAATGAACACCATAACAGCTCAGGGGAAAACAAACCTTAATACTGCTGGCTCAGGAGCCTCTAACCCAAAGAACTGTTGCTTAATTGGCCATAACCAGATGCACACGTTTCCACCATTTCATCTTCAAGCAGAAACAAATCCCCCACCCTTCAGAATCCCTGAAGTGCTGTGTCTGAAGAAAAAAAAATCCATATCCATCAAGAGTATATAATCTGCTAAATGCATTATTAGTCCAAGAGCAGGCTTGTTGATCAGCCAGAAGGTTGTCTGCTGTGGCAATCAAAGCATCATTGCAAAAATTGACCAGGGTACAAGAAAAACCCACTGCATACTTAGGGAAAGAGAGACCATAGCTAATTGTATTAATATATTGCAAGTACTATATCATAAGCTATATGTACATTTTGTCAGAGCACATCTACTGTGAATGCATTATTTCTCAAAATCCAGAAGTTGTCTCCATGCCTTTTTATTTCCCTTTCTTTGGACAGTCTTTTGCCATCAAGGTAATAGTCATAGACTCTCTAAAGAGGCAAACTGAGTGGGCATTTCAACTTTTCTAGTTTACTTTTCGAGAAAACTATGGGCCTAAGTGGCTAATATTATATTACTTTCAGAAATTTGTTTACATAAATCACATTTCATATATATATATACATATATACATATTATATATATATATACATATATATATATATGTACAGAGAGAGAGAGAGAGAGAGAGAGAGAGCCATAAGGGACTTGCTAAAGTTGAACTATATTGTTTACATTCCTACATAGAAAGATGATATGTATGATTCATGAGACCTCAATATCATAGTAGCTGAAAGGAATATGCATATATATATATATATATATATATGTTTATGTGTATATATATATATATATATATATAAGTGAATGCGCATGTATGTACATATGTTGTGTATATACATATAAAGAGAGAGAGAGAGTGGACACAGGGTGAGTTGAAGATGAATGGAAGATATCTAAAAGAAATAAAATCAAATTAAGTAATGAGAGAGGAATATATTGAGAGAGGGAGATAGAGAGAGATACAATGGGGTGGAATATCTTGCATAAATGTGGCAAGAGGAAGCAATTCTGTGGGAGGAGGGGAGAGGGCAGGTGAGGGAGGAAGGAGTGAATCTTGCTCTCATCAAATTTGGCCTGAGGAGGGAATACCATACACACTCAATTGGGTATCTTACCCCACAGGAAAGAAGAGGGAAGAAGATAAAAAAAGGGGGGGGGATGATGGAGGGGAGGGCAGATGGGGGTGTAGGTAATCAAAAACAAACACTTTGGAAAGGGGACAGGGTCAAGGGAGAAAATTCAATAAAGGGGGATGGGTTGGGAAGGAGCAAAATATAGTTAGTCTTTCACAACATGAGTATTGTGGAAGGGTTTTACATAATGATACACATGTGGCCTATGTTGAATTGCTTGACTTCTTAGGGAGGGTGGGTGGGAAGGGAAGAGGGGAGAGAATTTGGAACTCAAAGTTTTAAAAACAGATGTTCAAAAACAAAAAAAAATGTTTTTGCATGCAGCTAGAAAATAAGATACACTGGCAATGGGGTGTAGAAATTTATCTTGCCCTACATGAAAGGAAGGGAAAAGGGGATGGGAGGGGAGTGGGGTGACAGAAGGGAGGGCTGAATGGGCAACAGGGCAACCAGAATATACATCATCTTGGAGTGGGGGGGAGTGTAGAAATGGGGAGAAAATTTGTAATTCAAACTCTTGTGAAAATCAATGCTGAAAACTAAATATGTTAAATAAATAAATTTAAAAAAAACTAAAAAGAGCAGCACAAAGACCTGAAGCTTGGAATAATTCTTCTTATAATCCAGGAACAAAGCCCAAATTTAACATAAAGTTAAAAGTTAAAAAAATAATCTGGAAAAATGAGCAAACAACAAAAAAAGAACCTGAGGTTTAAAAGCTACTTTGATGACAGGGAAGATCATGATACAAATTTAGAAGAAAACATTGATGTAAAAATAACTACAAAGTATCAAGAAAAAAATTTTAATTTGAGACAAGCCCAACAAGAAATCCTGGAGGAGCTAAGAAAGGATATAAAAGTCAAATAAGACTATGAGAGGAAAGTGGAAAGGAAATGAGAGTGATGCAAGAAAACCACGAAAAGAGAATTAGCAGTTGGGTAAAAGAGGCACAGAAATTCACCACAGAAAAGAATTCCTTAGAAAGCAGAATAGGCCAAATGAAAAAAAAGGTATTAAAATGCACTGAAGAAAACAACTACTTAAAAAGTAGAACTGAATGACTTGGGGGGGAAAAGGTACAAAAGTTCAATGACAAATAAATCCTTAAAAATTAGGATTGGGCAAGTGGAATCTAATGCCTTCATTAGGCATGAAGAAACAAATCAAAGTCAAAAGAATTTTTAAAAAGGAAGAAAATGTCAAATATCTCATCAGAAAAAAAAAAAAAACAACTAACCAGGAAAACAGATCAAGGAGAGATAGTTTAAAAATCATATAGCTTCCTGAAAGTCAGGATCAAAAATGTTACCTAGCCATCATATTTCAAGAAAGTACCAAGGAAATGCCTTGATATCCTAGAAGCAGAAGGTAAAATAAACATTAAAAAAGAATCAATCTATCACCTCCTGAAAGAGATCCCAACATGAAAACTCTCAGGAATATTATAGCTGAATTCCAAAGCTCCCAGATCAAGGAGAAAATATTGCAAACAGCCAGAAAGAAACAAATCCAGTATTATAAATTCTCAGAATCACCCAAGATTTAATAGCTTCCATATTAAAGTTCCAGAGGACTTGGAATTTGATATTTCACAAGGCAAAAGACTGCAACTGAGAATAAACCCAGTAAAAGTGAGTATAATCTTTCAGGGGAAAGTGGATTGTTAATGAAATGGAGGACTTTCAAACATTCCTGATAAAAAGACCAGAGTTGAATAGAAAATTTGGCATTGAAATGCAAGACTCAAGAGAAGCATAAAAAAGCAGATATGAAAGAGAAATCATAAGGTAACTAATATGGTTAAACTGTTTACTTTTCTGTATGGGAAGGTGATACATGTAACTCCTAAGAAGTTTATCATTATTAGGGCAGATAGAAGGAGTATACATAGACAGATGGCATGGGTATGGGTTGATTATGATGGGATGATCTCAAAAAGTGAAGGGATTATAAAGAGATGCACCGGGAGAAAAGGAAGGGAGAAGAAGAAGAAGAAGAAGAAGAAGAAGAAGAAGAAGAAGAAGAAGAAGAAGAACAAGAACAAGAACAAGAACAAGAAGAACAAGAACAAGAAGAACAAAAAGAACAAGAAGAAGAAGAAGAACAAGAACAAGAAGAACAAGAACAAGAAGAACAAGAAGAACAAGAACAAGAACAAGAAGAACAAGAACAAGAACAAGAAGAAGAAGAGAAATTATCTCACAGAAAAGAAGTATACAAGGAAGAACTTTACAGTGGAGGGGGTAAAGGTGGAATGGGCAAAGTTTAAACCTCACTCGCATAAGAATTCAGTTGAGTGGGAATGATACACACTCAGTTGGATCTAAAATCTATTTTATCCAACAGGGAAATAATAAGGGAAGGGGGTAAGAGAAAGGAGGGCAGATAAAAGAAGGGAGTGATCAGAAACAAAGATTTTAATTTTCAATCTATTCAGCTGTCCCTTTTTGTTTTATGGATGAACTCATCCCATTCACATGCACAGTTATGATTACTGTGTACTTTCTTCCATCCTATTTTCTTCTCTTTATCCTTCTCTCTCTCGCTTTTTACCTTGTCCTTCTTCAAAAGTCTGTTTTGCTTCTGGTCACTGCCTTATTTGATCTGCTCTCCCCTTTATCACTTCTCACTCCTTTCTCATATCCTTACGCCTCTACTATTTCTCTGTTGCGTAAGATAGATTTCTATGCCAGATTGAGTGTGTACATGTATTCTTTCCTCTTTTAACCAGTTATGATGAAGATGAGATTCAAGCATTGCTTGCCACTACCACCCCCATTTTCCTCTTCACTGTAGAAAATCTTCCTTGCACATCTCTTCTTCATGGAAGAAAACTTCCCTAACTCTCCCTCTCCCTTCCTCCTTCTCCCAGGTCATCCCTCTTTTTCACCCCTTAATTTTTTTAGGGTATTCCAACCTAGTCAACTCACACTTATGCAATATAGTTGTCAATTACCACCAGCTGCACCCAGTGCCAATAGATGGTTCCTTGTAACTTCTTTTTGAACAGATGTTCAACCACCTTACCATATCTGGGCTGAGAGCTCCTAAAGCTGCTGTTGCTGCTGGCAGCTTAACTGCCACTGTCAACACTCACTGCTGGTGCTATTCCCTTCCCTCCAGGCCTGCCTCCACCCTGGTGTCACAAACCTCTCCTGCTGACCTATTAAGTTGTCTTAGGCTTCACACTGACTCTTGGTTGGCTCTGCCACTTTAAAATTGGATTTGAGGCATTATTTTCAGGTTGTCTAGAGGGAGGGTTGGGAGAGGTCAACTGGTTTACTGTCCCTACTCTGCCTTCACGACTCTGCTTTCTCAAATCAGTGTTAATATATGGAATAGATACTGTCATAGAACCTTGCCTCCTGTTGAAAGTGACTCAATTCCAGGTTAAGTCTTGACATTTTGAGAAGCTTATTTGCATTGTCAGGTATCACCAAAAGCCATCTCTGAAGTGAAAATTTCTGCATCTCTCGCCTGGTACATCAATATTTGAGAAGGTAGACACAGGCACTCTGTATTGTGTCTGTTTCCTCTTCTTCCTGTATTTCTTGAGTTTTGTAACTGTGCTTACCAACTCTGTTATCTGGAGAACAGCCTTCTTGTAAAGGTAAGTCTGTGATAACCAGAGTCTCTCAATACTGTCCAGGCTATGACACTATTGTGGCAACTCTCTGAAATTCTATTCCACTAACTTTGGTATGATTGAGGACCCTAATTACAGCATTTATAAAGAAAGCATTTTTTTTTAGAGTAGGGGAGGGTGGGGCCAAGATGGCCACGTGAAAATAGGGTCTTAATGGAGCTCTCTCACAAGCTCTGTCAGATACCTATAAAAAAGTGAATCTGAGAAGATTTGTGAGAGTTAGAAACCACTAACAGTCTGAGTGGGGCAAATTTTCAAGCCAGGAGAGTCCAAAAGGTCAACAGGATGGCTCTGTAGGCTGGGAGACCCCTCACTGTGCAGAGCCACACCAGACAGCACCAAAGAGAAAGCAGCTGTGGAAACCAGCCAGTGACCCAGACTGGGAGAAAGCTGGGTGCCCAAAACCAGCAGAAATCCCCAGGCCTCCCAACACCAGATGGTAGTCTGGATGAAAGGCAACAGCGCAATGCCTCTGGCCACGAGACATCAACTCCTGAGGCTTGCAGCCCAAAGGTATGAAATGCATCTTCTTGGGCTTCTGGGAGATATAATGGCCAAGTAAATGACTCTAATCCCTCCCCCACCCCGACCCAGAGAATTCCTTGGGAAAAAATGCTGGAATAGAGGGGACAGAAGTGGGGCTTCAGTGGCCAAGCAGTGGGAGTTCCTGAGTTCCAGAGGAGCAGAGCCAGCAGGGGTCATCACCAGGAGCCCAGACATACCCCTGCACCCCCAGGGGAACTGGCAGACAACAGCACAAACAACAAAGAGCTGAGACCATTGCTGAAGAGCAACAGTGCCGGAGAGCAACTCCAGGGGAAGAGGAAACTTCAGGCAGCCAGACCCCTCCCCCACACCTCAGGAGACTGAAGGCTATAATACACAAAGTTAGTAACTGGACTTACAATTCCCAGAACAAGAAACCTGGGACAGAGAGCCCTGAGCCCCAAAGGCAGAAATTCACTGTAAAGCCAGGAAAAAGCTAATGAACATGAAGAAGAACACAAAAAAACCGAGGACCATTGATTCTTTTTATGGAGACAGATGTGATCAAAACACCAATTTGGAAGAGAATAGCATTGACACTACACTCACATCTGATGCTTCAAAAGGGAATGTGAACTGGTCTCAAGCCCAAAACACATTATTGGAAGAGCGAAAGGAGGATTTACAAACCAAATAAGGGAGGTAAAAGAAAAAATGGAAAAAAAAACCACTGAAAAAATCAAGTCCTTAAAAAATAAGATTGGTGAAATGGCTATGGAGATTCAGAATCTAAATAGAGAAAATGACACCTGAGAGGTAAAATCAACCAATTGGAAAAGGACACTCAAAAGCAAAATGAAGACAGCAACTCACTAAAAATTAGAATTGAGCAAGTGGAAGCTAATGATTCTATGAGGCATCAAGAAGTAGTAAAACAAAATGTAAAGAATGAAAAAGTAAAAGAAAATGTGAAATATCTGATTGGAAAAACAACTGACCTGGAAAATAGATCCAGGAAAGACAATTTCAGAATTATAGGTCTACCAGAAATCCATGATGAAAAAAAGAGCCTTGACAGTATCTTCGAAGAAATTATCAACGATAACTGCCCAGAGGTCCTAGAACCAGAGGGTAAAATGGTCTTTGAAAGAATCCACTGATTACCCCCTGAAAGAGATCCCAAATTGAAAACACAAAGAAATATTATAGCCAAATTTCAGAATTACAAAGTCAAGGAGAAAATACTTCAAGTGGCCAAAAAGAAACAATTCAAATATCCTGGAATTATAGCCAAGATCATGTAGGATCTTTCAGCTTCTACATTAAATGACAAGAGAAATTGGAATATGATATTCTGAAAGGCATAGGAGCTGGGTCTATAACCAAGGCTCAACTACCCAGCAAAAAGGAGCATAGTTCTTCAGGCAAGGAGATGGACATTCAATGAAATAAGGGAATTCCAGACCTTCCTGATGAAAAGGCCAGAACTCAATGGAAAATTTGATCTTCAAATACAAAACTCAAGACAGACATAAAAAGGTAAACAGGGGGAAAAACCCCCACAAACCTTATTAATCAATAAGGGCAAATTATTTACATCTTTATATAGGATTACATCATCTTACGTATGATATATATATATGTATATATATTTATGTATGTGTATACATACATTTGTATATATATACATATATATACATGTACATTTGTATATATATATATATATACATATATATGTATATGTCAATCTTGAGAATAGTATACTTATTAGGACAACTGAAAGGGATACACACATACTGTGGAAATCTGTATAAAATAACTGATATAAGGATAAAAAACAGAAAGAGATGAAAAGGGAGGGTTCTGGGAGGTAGTAGAAAAGGGTAAATTATGTCAAATGAAGAGACACAAAAACACATTATACTAGAGGGAAAGAAGAGAGGGAGAAGAGCAGTATTTGACCTTTATTCTCATCAGATCTGGTTCAAGAAGGGAATAACATACGCTGATAAGTATAGAAATCTAACTTGTCCTACAGGCAGTAGGAGGGAAAAGGAGGAAAAAGGGAGGGGGGTGGTCAGAAGGGAGGGGAAAAGTAGCAAGTGGAAAATGGTAACATAAGAGAGGGGAATCAAGAGGGAGGGTAAACTGAGGAAGGTGGTATTCAAAAGCAAATCTTTGTTGAGGAGTAGAAGAGGAAAGAGAGAAATAAAAGCATAAATGGGAGGAAATAGGGTGGAGAAAAAGGCACAGATAGCAATCATAACTGTGAATGTGAATGGGATGAACTCTCCCATAAAACAGAAGCAGATGGCAGAATGGATTAAAAGCCATAATCCTACAATATGCTGTTTACAAGAAACACATTTGAAATAGAGGGATACACACAGAGCAAAGGCAAAAGGCTGGAGTAAAATATATTGCGCTTCAGCTAAACTAAAAAGAGCAGGTGTAGCAATCCTAATCTCAGAGAAAGTAAAAGTAAAGATAAATTTAATTAAAAGATCTTGCTAAAAGGTACCATAAACAATGAAGCAATATTATTGTTTAACATATATGCGCCAAGTTGTATGGCATGTAAATTCTTAAAGAAGAGGTTAAAGAAGTTACAGGAAGAAATAGACAGCAAAACTATAATAATGGGAGACCTCAACCTCCCCATCTCTGAACTTGATAAATCTAACCTCAAAATAAATAAGAAAGAAGTTAAGGAGGTGAACAGAATTTTAGAAAAGGCAGATATGATAGACCTCTGGAGAAACCTGAATGGAGATTAAAAGGAATATACTTTCTTCTCAGCAGTACATGGCACATACTCAAAAACTGACCATGTACTAGGGCATAAAAACCTCACAATCCAGTGCAGAAAGGCAGAAGTAGTCAAAGCATACTTTTCAAATCACTATGCAATAAAAATATTTGTAATAAAGAATCATGGAAAAACAAGCTAAAATTAATTGTAAACTAAATAATCTAATTCTAAAGAATGAGTGGGCCAAAGAAAAAAATCATAGAAACAATTAATAACTTCATTCCATAGAATGACAATAATGAGACAACATACCAAAACTTATGGGATGCAGCAAAAGCAGTCCTTAGGGGAAGTTTTGTATCTCTAAATGCTTACATGAATAAAATAGAGAAAAAGGAGATCAATGAATTGGTCATGCAACTGAAAAAGCTAGAAAAAGAACAAGTTGAAAATTCCCAATTAAATACCAAATTAGAAATAATGAAAATCAAAGAAGAGATTAATAAAATTGAAACCAAGAATTAGTAAATAAAACAAAGAGCTGGTTTTATGAAAAAAAAAACAATAAAATTGGTAAACCTTTCGTCAATTTGATTAAAAAAAAGAAGAAAATCAAATTACCAGTATCAAAAAAGAAAAGGGTGAATTTGCCTCTAATGAAGAAGAAGTAAAAACAATAATTGGGAATTATCTTGCCCAATTGTATGCCCATAAATCTGACAACCTTAGGATGTGGATGAATATCTACAAAAACACAAATTGCCCACGTTAGCAGATGAGGAAGTAAAATTTCTAAATAACCCCATCTCAGAAAAAGAAATTGAGCAAGCCATCAATGAACTCACTAGGAAAAAATCTCCAGGGCCAGATGGTTTTACATGTGAATATTATCAAATATTTAAAGAAAAATTAATTCCTATAGTTTATAGACTATTTGGAAAAATAGGTAGAGAACGAGTCCCACCAAATTCTTTTTATAACACAAATATGGTACTAATACCCAAATCAGGAAGAGTCAAAACAGAGAAAGGAAATTATAGACCAATTTCAGTAATGAATATTGATGCAAAATTTTTAAATAAAATATTAGCAAAAAGATTGCAGCAACTCATCATGAGAATAATTCACTATGACCAGGTAGGATTTATTCCAGGAATGTAAGGCTGGTTCAATATTAGGAAAACTATCAGCTTAATTGATCATATCAACAACAGAACTAGTAGAAACCATATGATCATCTCAATAGATGCAGAAAAGGCCTTTGACAAAATACAACACCCATTCCTATCAAAAACACTAGAAAGCATAGGAATAAATGGAGCCTTCCTTAAAAGTATAAATAGCATCTACCTAAAACCATCAACAAGCATTATTTGTAGTGGGGATAAGCTAGATGCATTCCCTATAAGATCAGGGGTGAAACAAGGATGTCCATTATCACCCCTACTATTCAATTTGGTACTAGAAACGTTAGCTGTAGCAATAAGAGAAGAAAAAGAAATTGAAGGAATTAGAATAGGAAAAGAAGAAACTAAATTATCACTTTTTGCAGATGACATGATGAGAATCAAGTAAAAAACTACTTGAAATAATAAAGAACTTTAGCAAAGTTGCGGGATATAAAATAAACCCACATAAATCCTTGGCATTCCTACATATTACTAACAAAGCCCAACAGCAAGAGACAGAAAGAGAAATTGCATTCAAAGTTACTGTAGATACTATAAAATATTTGGGAGTCTGTGTGCCAAGACAAACTCAGGACCTATATGAATATAATTATGAAACACTTTTCATGCTAATAAAGTCAGATCTAAATAAATGGGAAAATAGGTGAGGGCTGTGCTAATATAATAAAAATGACAATTTTACCTAAATTAATCTATCAATTCAGTTCTATGCCAATTGAACTACCAAAAAATTATTTTACAGAGCTGGATAAAACAATAACAAAATTCATCTGGAAGAACAAGAGGTCTAGAATGTCTAGGGTATTAATGAAAAGAAATGCTAGGGAAGGTGGCCTAGCCATACCAGACATTAAACTGTACTATAAAGCAGCAGTCATCAAAACTACTTGGTACTGGCTAAGAAACAGAGTCGTGGATCAGTGGAAGAGGATAGGTACACAACGTAGAGAGGTCAACAACCATAGCAATCTACTCTTTGATAAACCCAAAGAATCCATCTTCTGGGCTAAGAATTCACTGTTTTACAAAAACTGCTGGGAAAATTGGAAAATGATAGGGCAGAAACTGGGCATAGACCAATATCTTACACCATATGCCAAAATAAAGTTAAAATGGGTTCATGATTTAGGAATAAAGGTTGATGCTGTAAGCAGTTTGGGAGAGCAAGGAATAGTTTACATATCAGATTTATGGAAAAGAAAAGAATTCATGACCCAACAAGAGATAGAGAGCATTACAAAATGCAAAATGGGCAATTTTGATTATGTTAAGTTGAAATGTTTTTGTATTAAAAAAGCCAACGCAACCAAGATTAGGAGGGAAGCAGAAAACTGGGAGAAAGTCTTTACAACCAGTGACTCTGATAAAGGCCTCATCTCTAAAATATACAGGGAACTGAGCCAAATTTATGGGAATACAAGTCACTCCGCAATTGAGAAATGGTTAAATGATATAAACAGGAAGTTTTCAAAGGAAGAAATTAAAGACATCTATAGGCATATGAAAAAATGCTTGAAATCACTACTGATTAGAGACATGCAAATCAAAACAACTCTTAGGTACCACATCTGTCCTGTCAGATTGGCAAAAATGACAAAACAGGAAAATGATAAATGTTGGAGAGGATGTGGGAAAATTGGAACGTTGTTACATTGCTAGTGGAGTTGTGAATGGATCTAGCCATTCTGGAGAGCAATTTGGAGCTATGCCCAAAGGGCTATAAAAATATTCATGCCCTTGGACCTAACCACTTCTAGGGTTGTATCCCAAAGAAATCACACAAGTGGGTAAAGGACCCACATGTACAAAAATATTTATAGCGGCTCTTTTTGTAGTAGCAAAGAATTGGAAATCAAGGGGATGCCCATCAATTGGGGAATGGCTGAACAAGTTGTGGTATATGAAGGTAATGGAATACTATTGTACTATAAGAAGTGGGGATGATATGGACTTCAGAACAACCTGGAAAAACCTACACGATATAATGCTCAGTGAGCAAAGTAGAACCAGGAAAACATTATACGCAACCACAGATATATGGATTCTGTGATGACTAACCCTGATAGACTTTGCTTTTCTCAGCAATGCAAGGTGCAAAGACAACTTCAAAGGACTCATGATGGAGAATGCTTTCTACATCCAGAGAAAGAACTATGGAGTCTGAATGCAGATTGAGGCACACTTTACGATCATCCTTTTTTCCCTTTGTTTTTTTTTTCTCATTTGTTTTTGTTTTTGTTTTGGGGGTTTTGTTATGGTTCTGTTTCTTCTTTCTAATGATTCATTCCATTGGTCATAATTCTTCTTTACAATTTGACTATTGTGTAAATAAATTCAATGTGAAGTTATATGTAGAAGACATATTGAATTCCATGCCATCTTGAGGGTGAAGGTGGGGAAAGAAAATCTGGAACTCAGAGTTATGTAAAACTGAGTGTTGTAAACTGAAAATAAAAAGTCTCAAAAAAAGAAAGCAGTTTTTTAACTTTACCATTGAAATATGGAACTATCATGTGACGTCTTCAAGTATCATCACAAGGAAGTAAAATTAAGAAATGTATTTTTGATGGAGCAGATTTCCAAGACACTAAGTAATTTGGCCTCATTGTAATTCTTCTGCTTCCACAGTTCACCCTTATAGAAATATAAAGCATACCCATTAAATTCAGAAAAGATTTCCTGGCATAAATATTTGCAAAAACACAAAAATAAATGAACAATAATAAATCAAGTAGATGGAGATCAGTGAGTTCAGGTGTAAAAGAAAAACAGATTCATTTAACTCATGAAAACAAGAGCAGAGATATTGCCTACCTGTGTGTCAACCTGACTTGCAGTCTCTTGACACATTTCTCTGTTATCAGACACTTTTCTATTAAGATTGCATTGATACAAAACCATCATAGCTAGTTAATGTGGGAGTTAAATGATTTTAGGTTAGCAAAGGCTCAAACTAGATGAGTCATATCTCTGCTCCATGGAAAAGCATGAGTCATTACTGTTTTTGATTCATGATCCCATTTCTTACTCCGACAAGTGAAAATAACCCAGAGCCAAACAGAGTTTAATTTAGTTTCACACTTTAAAAATGGGGTCAAATAATGCTTTGGAAAAATGCTTAAAGGTTTGGTTTCCCTTGAGCAGAAAGAAAAGGAAAAGCAACATAGGATAGAAGGATATGGCATGTACATGAAACCTAAAATAGTCTGATTAAAAATCCTTTAAGGATCTCCAAAAATCCATAGTGGAACTACTGTTTTCTTTTTATGAAAGAAGTCATTTGCTTATTCCTGAAATTTTTATTATTTCTTCCATTAAAAAATGCCTTTTCCTTCCATTTAGAAATGAGGAGGGAGACAGTGTTTGACTTGGAGCAGGGCAATGTAGTGGAAAGTGTCCTGATTTAGAGTGAGAGAACCTAGATTCAGTGCTTGGTTATGCCACTTGCTACTTGTGTGACCTTGGGCAAATCAATTAATTTCTCTGCCTTTCAATTTACTCACAAGTAAAGTGAAAAATTTTATCTAAATGATCTGTAAAGTCCTTTCCACTTCTAAATCTCTGATATTGCTAGCAAAGAAAATTTGTGCCCCTACTGTGTCACTTTGGGCAAATAGCTTTGCTTTCCTGGGTCTCGGTTTCCTCCTCTATAAAATAAGACTATTGAATGAGATGATATCTGAGGTTCCATTCCAGATAAGTTCTAAATCTTTATGAACCAAAAAACCCAAGTAGAATATCAGCACTTAAACCTATATACAAACTTTTTTTTCATATCCCACCTGCTTCCCATGTACCTTCCCACCTCTGAACTTATCCATCCTTTTCTTTGATGGCAAACTAGATAATGCAAGGAAGCAAGTTTGACCTCAAAGATATCACTGAAACTTGGTGGAACTGGATTCACAACTGGAATATGACTCTGGAGAGACTCATCTTATTCAAGAACAATAGAATAGAAAAAAATGGGCAGCATTATACATTAGGAAGATATAGACTTGGGATGAAATACAGGAAAATGAATAAGGAAGAATGATGAAAATAGGATGAGGATCAATAGAGATAAAAATAAAACCAATATTGCCTTTAGAAGTATTAGATCATTTAGACTTAATGAGAAAATAAATGATGAATTCAGTAAATTAAATCCTGATATGCCTTGTTGATAAGTTCATTCATTTTTCAGAAGAAGGTAACAAGAGAAATTGATATTCTGGACTTGATTTGAACCAATACAGAGAAATTAGTTGATGAAATAGAAATTATGGTAAATTTGAGAGACAATTATGATTCCATTATAAAGTTATTGATTCAGAAAGAAAGAAGCTCCAAATATGGAGTCACCTACATCCTGTATTTTGGCAGCTCAGGGTTTAAGGAAAAGGCAATAGCCTAATATTTTGAAGGGAGAATTAGTCCAATAAGGACATGAACGAAATTCTTAAGAAATAAAGAGAACTTATTTAAATGAGAAGGAAAATTTTGAAAAGTCTAAACAAATAGCTATGGCTGCAGGAGGGACTCATCAACTAACTCAGATTTTTAAAAGAGATACAGAAGATGCAAGTAAGTGCACGTAATTGAGAATAAACACAAAAGAGTAGCATGGTCTTCTGTCAAGGACCCAAGTGCCACACATTTATCCCAAATATTCTCCAAGTTCTGGGTTCATTAACTCCTCCCTGAACATTCTTTTAATCCCTGCAAACACTACAGGGAATTGTAATGGCAAGCAAAGTGGGAATTTTTACTGTTTTTTCTTCTTTTGGGGTGCTTCTTGGCACTCCAAAGGCAATCAAGTGCCTTTGATTTAGCCTTGCCTTTGTTTGAATCAAGAGTTTTTGATTGAATCAAGAGTCCTTGATTGGAAACAGTATATATACTCCGAGGTTAGCATTTTGCTTTGGGGAGCTCATTCATTGGAAGAGTGTTCATGTGATTTGGCCAGATGTGACTCTGGGTAGCCATTAAGGAGCCCCCTGGCTTTGAAAACCCAGATGTTGGTATTTCTCCTTCTGGTAACTATGTATGTATTGCTGTGGTCAGACAGTTAGAAGTCTGTCTGTTGATTTGTGTTATTTTCTCTGTTTGTAATTTTTGTTTGTATTTGCTCTAAAGTTCAAGGTGCTGACTTTTTCCCTCAACTGAGTGAATGACATATGTATGTTTAATTAAAGTAAGATTGTTAACTCCTTAAAGTTTCTTTCCTTTAGAAAAGCAGATCAAAGAACCTGTGCTAGCAGCCCTTCTGTTTGCTGGTGTTATTGGCCTTACACCTGCACCATAGCTGCAAGTAACATTGTTGTTACAGAAACTTAGAAATGATAATTCAGATATGTGACACAATGCCAAATCTGACTGAGGCTACTCATCATAGCTCATCTACTGTAAAGGTTCATGGGAGAGATCTAGCACCTAAGGTTCATACATACTCACTCTGATCAGTTTATTGGTGAGTAAATTCAATTTACCAGAATTTTCCAGAATTACCAGAATAATTCATAGAGTTGCCTGAAATTATGAAGCTATTAAGTGACAGAACCAGGAGTTGAACCCTCTGAAAACTCACTCAAACCCAGTCATCTTCTTTTGGCCCAACTACAGAATACACTCCAATATCACTGCCACAGAATTGGTTTTAATAGTTCAAACTTGGAAGTTGTCCTTTCTATAGTCACATTCTGACACAAAAGTTTATGAGACTGAACTCTTCCTTCCGGTAATCTTCCTTGCTGCCGGTACTCACCCTCTTCACATTCACTCAATACATGATCCATACATTCCATTCTTGTTTTCTTTTTCTCTTACCTGTTCTTCTTTCACTTGATCACTGATTATGCTTTGTTGCAAACATAGCCAGATCTTGCCAACCATATAGAATGTCACACATAATTACCTGTAACCTGAGATGTCTAATGCTAATCCAGGCTCCATGGAAAGACAGTGTCTGGAACAAGGTAGATAACAGTCCTACTATGTTGTGTTCTACTCATATCATACAATATTGTGTTGGGTTTAAAGTGTCACTGTTTAGGAAGGATGTTAGTAAGATTGATACAATAAGAAGAGAGTAGGAAAGAGTGAGAAAATCAGTTCATCAAGGAACTTTTATTAAGCACCTACTATGTTCCAGACACTTGTGTTAAGTGCTTGTAATACAAATGTAAAGGAAAAACAGCCCTTTTCCTCAAGGACTTTGTAATCAAATGGGGGAAGAAAACATACAAAAGGAAGTTGAAAGGGGATAGGAGAAGTAAGGGGAAATGATGGAGAAGTCCAGCGGAGTACAACTAGGTGGGGAATGAAAAGAGGAGGGCCTGAGGTACCCTGTTTATATAGAGGCCCTAGGAGTTCTCCACCCTCTCAACAGAGGGAGGGATCCCAGGAGCAGAGGGTGCTGATGAGATGTGAGTTCCAGGACTGAAATAATCTTCCAGGAGGAGGAAGTTCCTGTGATACTACTGTGGACAAGTCCAGAGGAGAGTAACTGGGTATGAAATGAATAAATAACTGGAAATCATGATGAATAAAGATTACTTGAAGAACTGAAAATGTTTCTGTAACACTGCCTATCTTGTCCCCCACTACCTGAGAGCTAGGTATATTATATTTCACTCCTTTTCCAGAGTTCACTGGTATCCTTAAGAAAGATTGAAGGAGGGATGTCTAGGCTCTCTGTCATTGGCTCTATCCCCCATTGATGGTATTCCATCAAGTGTAGAGGATGGTCCCTGGCTTCATTTAACCACTAATAATTGGATAAGCTTTTAAAAAGGAATACATACTTCAAAGGTACAGTAACAAATATCCAAACTTATTCCTGAATATATGAGAACTAATTCCCTTTCCCTCCTTATACATTTCAGTCTTGGAGGAGGAGATTAGGTTCATAACTTAGCTCAGTTCCTATACAGTACAAAGTCCTATTTCTAAGTTCAAAGTTCCCATTAGGCTCTAGTCCCAAGCACCCTGGCTTCTCTGGGATTCCCTGTTGTGCTGGCAAACTGCACCATCCTCCCTGTGATCCTCATTTCAAGGTTGTCATCACTCAAATTCCTGTGATCAGCAGGAGAATCACCACTGGCACTTGAAATTGAGAAGGACAAACAACACAGAATGGAGACAATAGGCTCATTTCTCTCTGTTGGAATAAAAGAAAGGAGTGGAAGATATCTTTCCTCTCAGTTCAGTTCATGGTGCCCACAAAGTAGGTAAATTGTGATCGTCATGCTCTGGAAGCAGCTGGAAAGAGCACAGAGAAAAGGGAAACACTATTTCCATCTGGGCAATTTTAAATATATAGCCTTTTTTGCCTATACAACCAATACAGCACTCCCAATCATGTGGTAGAAAAAGAAAGGATACAGAATGCCTCCATATTGGGAGATCTAGGCTCATGTAGGTCAAATTCCCTCAAACACAATCTAAAGAAGACTTTAGTGGAAATTGAGGGCTTTCTTCGAGAGATGAAAAACTGTCGTGTGATAGTAGCATTATGTTTGCTCTGCTTTGACCCAAAGAACAGAACATAGAGTGTAGAATGTAAGCTGCAAAGGATGGATAGCTAGAAAATCTTCCTGTTATGGTGGACCAAAAAGGGAGTGGCCTACTGTCAGGAGTAGTGAATTCCCTCTCACTGGAGGTTTTGAAGCAGGTGCTAGATGGCCAATCATCAGGTATATTGTACAAGGAATTACTGACCAAATTGAAGAGGTGGCCTCTGATGTCTCTTGCTTTCCTTGGAATTGAGCATTAGAAACTTAAGAAATCCACATAAGTTTGTGCTTAGATAAAAAGGAGTATTATTTGATAGATGCTGCAGCAGCACATAAAAGTTACAAAAAAAGATACAAAGCTATATTAGAAGTTGATTTATACTGTGTTTATATCTGATCATAGCATGATAGCTCTACTGCCAGAAGAAATAGCAGAGACCATCTAATCCACCCCTGCCCCATTTTCCAGGTGAGGAAACTAAGGCTAAGGGAGAATAAAGTGACTTTTCCCAATGATGGTATCAGAGGCAGAATTTGAACCCAGGCCCTCTAACTCTAGAGATAGTGCTCTTTAAACTGTTCTATGACTGGTTAAATCATATTAAAATTATTATTTAGAATTATTTTGATTTCTTCACAACATGCTAGTAGCTTTGAAAGCAAAGAAACTAAGCATCATTCCCTTTTACCATTCAACAAGCATTGTTGAAAAGCTAAAAGAATCTCTTTCTTTATAGAGAAAATATAAATCTACATTGTAGCTCATAAAGGAAATCTCTTATAAATACTTTCATTCAAATTTCTTTCCCCAAGAAAGACAGCTGAAAATAATGATGAGACAGCATTTGCTGAGCTGAAACTAGGAAAACAGGAAATGGATAACAGAGGATTAGGGACAGCACAAAGGTGCTGGTGTAACAGTCATGAAACAGCAAAAATTACATTGAAGAGTGTATTATCTGTTGAATCTTTAAATCCCATCCATGGAAGAGGACTGAAATAAATCATCATGTACCTAAGGGCAAGAAAAGAAAAAAAATTACAAGGGTGGAGGGGGATTAATTCCATTGGCTCACTGTTCTAAATGAAAAAGAACCAGTAGACCAAATGAAACCCTTCCAACTGTAGCAAGATACAAAGGAACTCAGAAATGTGGTAAAAAAAAGTGTGATCCGGCAAAGGTTTTCTTATTCCAAAACCAGTATCAGCAAAATAATAGGCCTGTGTTGCAAAATGAGAGTTCCATCATCTAAATGGTATAGGAAAGATCAAAGCATTGGCTAGCATATTCTATTTTCTAATATTTTTAGGAAATTACATTGACAACAATCATGCATTCCTACAGTGAACCAACTATGATATGTTTCTTAGAACATTTATTCACTTTTGTAATTTTGCAAGTTACTTTTCATCTGGTGATAGGGAAAGGGAAAGGATGGATAAATAGAAAAAAAAAGAAAAATAGATTTTTTTTTAAAAAGATGATCCCAAACCTCATTTTCTTCAGAACCATGGTATTGGAAGGACCTTTGAGATATCTTATGCTACAATGAGAATAACAGTGAATTTAAAATTCAAATCTCAGATCTGCTTATTCTTTGTGTGACCATGAACTCTTTGAGCCCCAGTTTCCTCATTTGCAAAATTATATAGCTGGATTAGATCAAGTGTTCTAAACCTGAGTTCTATGGACTTGTGTTTTTTAAATGTTTTGATAATTGTTTTTCGATATAATTTTTTTGGTTTTTTTTTGTTCTTTTGTGATCCAATGTACTTTCTATTATACTTTAAACTACTATTCTAAGAAGGACTTCATAGGTTTCACTGGCAGACAAAAGCATCAAGGACACAAACCAGCTTAACAATGCCTGGACTAGTGGGTGGCTAAGGTCCTTTCTATTTCTAACTATAATTGTTGTTGTTTTTCCTCCTTCCTTTTCAAAGGGGGACCAATAACATCATGGGGTGAGGCTTGACTTGCAAATGAATTGGATTTGAAGGGCAGAGTTGCACCAAGTTGTCAAACACATTCTACCAGAATCATCAAAGTCTAGTGACAAGATCAAAGTCAGGACAATTGGCAATGGTCTAGGAAACAGTGGAATATCTTGGCCTCTTTGATGTCTGACCAAGCTCTGAGTGGTCCACGGTGTCTGCTTCAGCTGCCTTGATGACTGTGGGAATAAATTGTTCCCTTCAAGGTAAGTCTTCACATGCTTGGAGTAGACATCCCCCTAACTCACCAATGGGTCTGAGGCCTATCTATTATCCTCAACCTGGTTTAGCCTGGCTGCTAAGATGGTTTACTGGAGTGTGGCTACTGTGTATACTACAGCTTTTTGACTTACAGGTGAGAGTTGGAAAGAGGTGGATAAGCAGTCCTGAAAAAGGCTCAGGCAAGCTCCCACAGTGGAGATGCTAGTCCTTCCTGAACTCTTAATTGTATGATATAGTGTAATTGCCTCACTTTATAGATGGGGAAATTTAGACTTCTTTCCACATCAATACCCACAAGAACCTATCTCACAGTAGGTTGTTATACTCATAGTGCTCCTCCCCTCTAAAACCCACTTAAAATTGAGAACTTAAATATACATGTTTATGTCCTACAAAATACCCTAATCTTCTTCTTTATCAGCTTCCTCAATTTCTATGGCCTTCATCCATGGTCCTTAGTCAAAATATACACCTTTGACATCTTCATCATTTCTAAGTGTTCCATATTCACTATAATTCTGGAATTCCTCTATCTGAAGATGGGATCCATGGGGACAAATAACACAACTTTGTCCTTTCTTCACTCTCTGTGACCTTCCCCTTCTTGCCTAATATTTGGCATAGAGGTATGATATGATGGTGATAAAGAATTTCAATTATCCAGACATTTGTTGAAGCTCACTTTCTCTCTCTCCCTCCTTCCCTCTTTCTCTTCCCCCAAAGCAAAATGGCTAATAACTTCTTGGCTTGCCTTAGTGACAAGTTCATCTATCAATGAATAAAGGAATGAAAAAAGTCTATTCTGGATCTGATTCTCATCAACAGAGAAGTGGGGAGGAAATGATTAGAACCCTAGAGCAAATGACCATTCCATCCTAGAATTTCTGTTAAAGAAAGAGAGGGAATCTGGGCATAATCTTAAATACACCTTAGATTTTGGAAAAAGCACATTTCAAATGGTTCAGAAGAAAGATAGGATCCAATGGAATAAAGTAATTCCTGGGAAGTCATCACAGGAAGGATGAGAGATGCTTAAGATTGAAATTCTCAAGGGAATTTTCCCTTAATAAATAAAAACAATTCCGCAGAAGACAAAAAGTTGTATTTATCTGAAGGACATTCACTGATGTGAATGCCCAGGGAAATTACCACCAAACCTGGATTAAAATAAAGAAATGTACAGAAGATGGAAGCTAGCAAGGCAAGGTAAGAGAGAATGGATTATGGACAGTATGGTATTCATACCTGTAAAAGTAGCGTGAGAGATCACAAAGTTCAATATAAGCTGAGACTAATAAGGGAAACTAAGGACAACAAAAAGATGTAGTTTTTTAACCTATATTGGAACTAAAAAGATTGTCACATAAAAGATAAAGACGTTCACTTGAAATTGATAGGATAGTGATTAATGAAAATTAAGAGATGGCAGAACTGTCCAATTACTTTATTTTTTCCTGCAAAGACCAGCACATTCACAAGAAAGAAGAGAATAAAAATAAACAACAGGTAGTTGATACCAAGAAAGACTGGACAACCACTTATCTGGCTTGATATAGAGGGGATTATAGATGTGTGCTGGAACCAGCTCCTACCAGCTCCCAAAAGCTGAGTGCTAAGTTTTCATTGTAAGTAATTACAGCTCAAAATCATTAAACACTATAAATTAGGACTTGATTTGTGATTTTCTTGATTAACTAGACTTAACAAAGTGATGAGGAAAATGTTAATAATAAAGATTAATATGTACTTTAAGATATTTTTAAAAGTTAATTAATCGGTTTTTTGCTTTTTAGCTTACAACACTCAGCTCCACAAGTTTTTGAGTTCCAGATTTTCTCTTTTCCCTCTCTTCCCACCGCCCCCACCAAGATGGCATATGATTTGATATAGGTTATATGTGTACCTTCACATTCAACTTATTTTCCCAATAATCAAGTTGTAAAGAATTATAACCAATGAAATCACCCGTGAGAAAGATGAAACAAAACCAAAAATAAAATAAAAAGAGAGCAAATGTTTGCTTCAATCTGCATCCAGACTCTTTAATTCTTTCTCTGGATGTGGCTAGCCTTTTAGAAGCTTGCATTGTTGAGAAGAGCCAAGTATATCAAAGTCAGTCATCACAGAAACAATGTGTCTGTGGTTGTGCACAATGTTCTGCTGATTCCGCTCCTTTCACTGATCATCAGATCATATAAGTTTCTCCAGGTTCTTATGAAGTCCATCTGCTCCTCATTTCTTATAGCACCATATTATGTCATTACATCCATATATTACAATTTGTTTAACCATTTCCCAATTGATGGGCATCCCCTTGATTTTTAATACTTTACCACCACAAAAAAAGAGCTGCTACAAATATTTTTGTACATACAGGCCCTTGTCCCCCTTGTATGATCTCTTTGGGATACAGCCCTAGAAGTGGCATTGCAGGATCAAAGGGTATGCTCATTTTTATACCCCCTTGGGCATAGTTCCAAATTGTTCTCCAGAATGGTTAGATCAGTTCACAACTCCACCAACAATGCAGTAGTGTTCCAATTTTCCCACATCTCCTCCAGCATTTTTCATTTTCTTTTTTTTTTGACATGTAACCAAACTGACAGGAAAGATGTGGTACCTAAGAGTTGTTTTGATTTGTATTTCTCTAATCAATAGAGATTTAGAGCATTTTTCATATGACTGTAGATAGCTTTAATTTCTTTCTCTGAAAACTGCCTGTTCATATCATGTGACCATTTTTTGTTTTTAGTTTACAACACTCAGTTCTACATGTTCCTGAGTTTCAAATTCTCTTCCCTTCCTCCTCTCCCACTTCACCCCAGACAGCATGTACTCTGATACATATGTTCTATATATACCATCACATTAAACTAAATAACACAACAGTCAAGTTGTAAAGAGGAATTATGACCAATAGAATGAATCATGAGAGCGAAGAAACAAAACCAAAAAAGAAGAGAAAAAAAGAGAGCAAATAGTTTGCCTCAATCTGCATTCAGACTCTTTAATTCTTTCTCTGGATGTAGATAGCTCTTTCCATCATGGGTCCTTCGGACCTTTCTTCGAGCCTTGTATTGCTGAGAAGAGCCAAGTCTATCAGAGCTAGTCATCACAGAATCAATATGTCTGCGCCTGTATACAATGTTCTCCTGGTTCTCCTCTCACTCAGGATCATATCATGTAGGTCTTTCCAGGTTATTATGAAGTCCATATCTCCCCATTCCTTATAGCACAATAATATTCCATTACATTCATATACCACAACTTATTCAGCTATTCCCCAATTGATGAGCATCACCTTTATTTCCAATTCATTGCTACCACAAAAAGAGCTGCTATAAATATTTTTGCACATACAGGTCCCTTTCCCACTTGTGTGATCTCTTTGGGATATAGCCCTAAGAGTGGTATTGCTGGGTCAAAGGGTATGCACATTTTTATACTACTTTGGACATAGTTCCAAACTGCTTTCCAGAATGGCTGGATCTGTTAACAACTACACCAACAATATATTAATGTTCCAATTTTCCCACATCTTCTCCAGCACTTATCATTTTCCTGTTTTGTCATGTTAGACAATCTAACAGTAGAGATGTGGTATCTAAGAGTTGTTTTGATTTGCACTTCTCTAATCAATAGTGATTTAGAGAATTTTTTCATATGCCTATAGATATCTTTAATTTCTTCCTCTGAAAACTGTCTTTTCATATCCTTTGACAATGTCTCAATTGGGGAATGGCTTTTATTTCTATAAATTTGGCTCATTTCCCTGTATATTTTAGATATGAGGCCTTTATTAGAGACACTGGTTGTAAAGATTTTCTCCCAGTTTTCTGCTTTCCTCCTAATCTTTGTTGCATTGGCTTTGTTTATAAAAATCTTTCCAATTTAACATAATCAAAATTATCCATTTTGTATTTTGTAATGATCTTTGTCTCTTTTTGGTCATGAATTCTTCCCTTTCCCATAAATCTGATAGGTAGACTATTCCATGCTCTCCCAAATTGCTTATAGTATCATCCTTTACTTCTAAATCATGAACCCATTTTGACTTTATTTTGATATATGGTGTAAGATATTGGTCTATGCCCAGTTTCTGCCCTACCATTTTCCAATTTTCCCAGCAGTTTTTGTGGAATAGTGAATTCTTAGCTGAGAAGTTGGATTCTTTGGGTTTATCAAAGACTAGATTGCTATTGTAGTTGACTACTGCATCTTGTGTACCTAACCTGTTACACTGATCCACCATTCTGTTTCTTAGCCAGTACCAGGTAGTTTTGATGACTACTGCTTTACAGTACAGTTTGATATATGGGATGGCTAGGCCACCTTCCCTAGCATTTCTTTTCATTTTTTTGTTTTTTGTTTTTTGCCATGTAAATATTATTTTTATTGGCTATCATTAACATTTATATAAAACTGTGAAATTTAGTAGGGCAGATTGTATGACAAGAATAAGAAATAAACACAAAACAAGAAGATTCAACTCATTCTCCCCTCACCTGCCCTCTCCCCTCCTCCCACAGAACTGCTTCCTCTTGCCACCTTTATCTGAGATAGTCCACCCCATTCTATCTCTCCCTATGTCCCTCTCTCAGTATGTTGCTCTCTCATCCCTTAATTTGATTTTATTTCTTTTAGATATCTTCCCTTCATCTTCAACTCACCCTGTGTCTGCTCTCTCTCTCTCTCATATATATATATATATATATATATATATATATATGTACACACACACACACACAGATATATACATACATACACATTCACTTATATATATACATAAACATGTATATATATATATGTATATATATATATATATATATATATGCATATTCCCTTCAGCTACCCTAATACTGAAGTCTCATGAATCATACATGTTATCTTTCCATGTAGGAATGTAAGCAAAACAGTTCAACTTTAGTAAGTCCCTTGCAATTTCTGTTTCTTGATTACCTTTCATGCTTCTCTTGAATCTTGTGTTGGAAAGTCAAATTTTCTATTCAGTTCTGGTCTTTTCACTGAGAAAGCTTGAAAGTCCTCTATTTTACTGAAAATCCATATTTTGCCTTGGAGCATGATACTCAGTTTTGCTGGGTAGGTGATTCTTGCTTTTAATCCTAGCTCCATTGACCTCTGGAATATCGCATTCCAAGCCCTTCGATCTCTTAATGTAGAAGCTGCCAGATCTTGGGTTATTCTGATTGGGTTTCCACAATACTCAAATTGTTTCTTTCTGGCTGCTTGCAGTATTTTCTCCTTGATCTGGGAGCTCTAGAATTTGGCAACAGTATTCCTAGGAGATTTCTTTTTGGGATCTATTTGAGGAGGTGATCGATGGATTCTTTCAATTTCTATTTTGCCCTGTGGCTCTTGAATATCAGGGCAGTTCTCCTTGATAATTTCTTGAAAGATGATATCTAGGCTCTTTTTTTTGATCATGGCTTTCAGGTAGTCCAAGAATTTTAAAATTATCTCTCCTGGATCTATTTTCCAGGTCAGTGGTTTTTCCAATGAGATATTTCACATTGTCTTCCATTTTTTCATTCCTTTGGTTCTGTTTTATAATATCTTGATTTCTCATAAAGTCACTAGCTTCCACTTGCTCCAATCTAATTTTTAAAGTAGTATTTTCTTCAGTGGTCTTTTGGACCTCCTTTTCCATTTGGCTAATTCTGCCTTTCAAGGCATTCTTCTCCTCCTTGGCTTTTTGGAGCTCTTTTGCCATTTGAGTTAATCTGTTTTTTAAGGTGTTGTTTTCTTCAGTGTATTTTTCAGTGTTTTTTTGGGTCTCCTTCAGCAAGCATTGACTTATTTTTCATGGTTTTCTCACATTCTTCTCATTTCTCTTCCCAATTTTTCCTCTACTTCTCCAACTTGCTTTTCCAAATCCTTTTTGAGCTCTTCCATGGCCTGGGACCAGTTCATGTTTTTCTTGGAGGCTTTGGTTGTAGGCTCTATGACTTTGTTGTCTTCTTTAGGCTGTATGTTTTGGTCTTCTTTGCCACCAAAGAAGGAATCCAAAGTCTGAGACTTAATCTGGGTGTGTTTTCGCTGCCTGGCCATATTCCCAACCAACTAACTTGACCCTTGAGTTTTTCAGTGGGGTATGACTGCCTGTAGACTAACGAGGTCTATGTTCCACGTTTGGGGGGGAGGTGCCAGCTTTGTCACACCAGCACTCCTCCTTCCCCAAGAACCCCCAACCGGGACTGGGCTTAGATCTTCAGCAGGCTGTGCACTCCTGCTCTGATCCGCCACTTAATTCCTCCCACCATGTAGGCCTGGGGCCAGAAGCGGCAGTAGCTGTATTTTCCCCACCTCCGCTGCCCCCAGGGCTGGAAGCTGAACCGAACTCCTTCCACTCCCGCAGCTTTTCCCACTAACCTTCTCCGCAGTCTTTGGTGTTTGTGGGTTGAGGAGTCTGGTAACTGCCGCAGCTCACTGATTCAGGGTGCTAGGGCCCCCTCTGCTCGGCTTCTGGTCTGGATGGTCCACGCTGCTCAGGCTGGGTTCTACTCCACTCCGTTCCCAGCTCTCAGCTCCCAGCTCTCAGGTCCCAGCTCCATGTGGGATAGACCTCACCGAGACCATCCAGGCTGTCCTGGGCTGGAGCCCTGCTTCCCTCTGCTGTTTTGTGGGTTTTGCAGTTCTAGAATTGGTTCAGAACCATTTTTTATAGGTTTTTGGAGGGACTCGGTACAGAGCTCACGCTAGTCCCTGCTTTCCAGCCGCCATCTTGGCTCCGCCCCCCCCCAGCATTTCTTTTCATTAATTCCCTTGATATTCAGAACCTTTTGTTCTTCCAGATGAATTTTGTTATTATTTTATCCAGCTCTGTGAAATAATTTTTTGGTAGTTCAATTAGTATGGCACTGAAGAAGCAAATTAATTTGGGTAAAATTGTCATTTTTATTATATTAGCTCAGCTTAACCACAAACTGATGTTATTCCATTTTTTTAGATCTGACTTTATTTGTGTGAGAAGTGTTTTGTAAATATGTTCATATAGTTCTTGGGTTTGTCTTGGCATGTAGACTCCCAAATATTTTATAGTGTCTACAGTAACTTTTTTAAATTTAATTTATTTAATATATTTAGTTTTCAGCATTGATTTTCACAAGAGTTTGAATTACAAATTTTCTCCCCATTTCTACCTGCCTGCCCACTCCAAGATGGCATATATTCTGGTTGCCCCATTCCCCAGTCAACCATCCCATCTGTCACCCCACTCCCCTCCCATCCCCCTTTCCCTTCTTTTCTTGTAGGGCAAGATAAATTTCTACGCCCCATTGCCTGTGTATCTTATTTCCTAGTTGCACGCAAAAACTTTTTGTTGTTGTTGTTTTTGAATGTCTGTTTTTAAAACTTTGAGTCCAAATTCTCTCCCCTGTTCCCTCCCCGTCCAACCCCCCTAAGAAGGTAAGCAATTCAGCATAGGCCACATGTGTATCATTATGTAAAACCCTTCCACAATACTCATGTTGCAAAAGATTAACTATGTTTTGCTCCTTCCTAACCTATCCCCCTTTGTTGAATTTTCTCCCTTGAACTTGTCCGTTTTCGAAAGTATTTGTTTTTGATTACCTTCTTCCCCTGTCTACCCTCCCTTCTGTCATCCCCCCTTTTTTATCTTCTTCCTCCTTCTTTCCTGTAGGGTAAGATACCCAACTGAGTGTGTATGGTATGCTCAGGTCAAATCCAATGAGAGCAAGATTTATTCATTTCTCCTCACCTGCCCCCTCTTCCTTTCCTAGAGAACCACTTTTTCTTGCCACTTTTATGCGAGATAATTTACCCCATTCTTTCTCTCCCTTTTTCCCTCTCTCAATATATTCCTCTCTTATCCCTTAATTTGATAATTCTGAAATTTGGCTATAATATTTGTTGGAGTTTTCAATTTGTGATCTCTTTCAGGGGGTTATTGGTGGATTCTTTCAATGACTATTTTCCCCTCTGGTTCTAGAACCACAAGGCAATTATCCCTGGAATTTCTTGGAAGATACTGTCCAGGCTCTTTTTTTCATTGTGGATTTATGGTAGACCAATAATTCTTAAAATGTCCCTTCTGGATCTATTTTTTTAGTTCAGTTGTTTTTCTAATCAGATATTTCATGTTTTCTTCTATTTTTTTTCATTCTTTAAATTTTGTTTGAATACTTCTTCTTGATGTCTCATAGAGTCATTCCACTTGCTCAATTCTAATTTTTAATGAATTGCTGTCTTCATTTTGCTTTTGAGTGTCCTTTTCCAATTGGTTGACTTTACCTCTCAGGGTGTCATTTTCTCTATTTATATTCTGACTCTCCGTAGCCATTTGGCCAATTCATGAGTATACAGTTGAGTAAACTAATTCCTAATTATTGTTTCAATTTCTTCTTGATTGAAGATGAATTCACTTTTTTCATATCTGATGCTGGTAGTTTGGCTTTCTTCTTTCTTTTTTTTTTAAATCACATTGACCAAAGATTTATCAATTTTATTGGTTTCTTCATAAAACTAACTCTTAGTTTTATTTACTAGTTCAATAGCTTTCTGGATTTCAATTTTATTAATCTTTCCTTTCATTTTCAGTATTTCTAATTTGTCATTTAGTTGACGATTTTTAATTTGTTCTTATTCTAGTTGTTGCAGTTGCATGCCCTATTTATTGATCTCCTTTTTATTTATTTTATTCATGTAAGCATTCAGAGATATAAAACTTCCCCTAAGAACTGCTTTTGCTGCATCCCATAAGTTTTGGTATGTTGTCTCATTATTGTCATTCTCTCCCTTCCCTTCCCTTCCCTTTCTTCTTCCTCCTTCCTCCTTCCTCTCCCTCTGTTGACCTAGAATATCATACCCCTACCTGAGGTTGCTCTGCCCAAAGGAATACAAATTTTGATTACTGAAACCTCAAAAGATATCTTGGGGTTTACAGGCTAGATTTCCTTCTTGAGGACCATGCCTTTAACCCAAATCACTCTGGCTTTCAGTGATTGGCCAAAAATAGGTCCTAGCCCAAGCCCACTGTACCATTGTTTGGGCCCTGATTTCTCAGTGAATGTAAATTGCAATTGTTTCTGATTTGGTCAAAAACTTGAGGGTCTTCCCCTCCCAGAATGATTATTTTTGAATAGGTAAAAGAGGGCATTCTTTGCCTCATTTCTTACCTAGCCTTAATCACTGAATGCGCATTGCCTCAGTCAAACTGAAACCTGTTAAAGATCTTAGCTGAAAAAGGCCAAGGTCTCCCACTGCATCTGGGGCCATCTCTAGTCATCCTGATTTTTATCTTTCCACTCAATCCAGATGGCTCCAGAGGAGAAAGTGAGACTGGTGACTTTGCACGGGCCTCTCTCACTTAAATCCAATTCATTTGCTAGTTGTTACATCACTTTCCTTATGTCACAGCCTTCTTCAAGAATGAAGGACAAACAATAACATCAAGAAGAAGAGTAGATGGCCACTGAGGTAACTTCCAACTCTTTTATTCTGTGATTCTGTAATTCCTGCCACAACCTTCAGGCACTCTATTATTCCTTGTTTTCATAGGCTATCATTCTTGCTCTGGAGTTAATTTCTTCCCTTCAAAATCTAGAGCCTCTCATTAACTAGTTCAAATTTTTACAAATTCCCTCAATTTTCACATCTAATTAGTACTCAAATCTTATCAGTTGTGACTGCATATATCTCTTCCCTTTTCTGGTAACCAAAAATTTCATCATTTTGACTTTGTTTCTTTTAATTACTGATACGTTACTTTCCAAGGTAAAATTTCAACCTTATTCTTTTTACCTTAAAAACATGATTAGGCAGTAGCATGGGCAAAAGTATGGGTTTCTAGACAATTCTCCTTCATGCTTTGTTAACTATGGTATAAAATAATACAGTGACTACTAGAATAGGCTGTACACTACCCTTAAATACAATTACAGAAAGAAAAAAAGGGGTGGGATTGCAAATAACTGACTCTCTTGTTCTACCTTACTTTTTTTCTCCAACAGTGATTTAACTAGAGTAGGGATAATAGAACACTCTAAAGCACCAAAATTTATAAGGTACTGAGAATACTTACACTCATCAGCAGCATAGAAACAACCTCGCTTAGTATCTCATTAGGAAGAATAATTTAATAAAAGAGTGGATTACCAGATGATTCATTTTCCTGCAAACCATTCAGCCTGTCCCTTCCCACATACACATACACTGTGCTGCCATACATCAGTTGAATGCCTCCACAGCCTGGCCCTGCCATACTCCCTCTCATCCTAGGCAGTTTTTGCCCTATAATAGCTTCATAGAATTCCAGAGTATCTCCTCATGGAGTTTTTTATCTCCCTCACCTGAATTTGTCATTTTAAAAATAATTATTTGAGGACATATTTCATGCTCTTTAGACATTTTTGGAAGCTTTTCCAGGGGCAACTCTGTCTCTTGCTTTAATCTTTGGAAATAAGTGCCATCTATGAAAAGAGGTATCATAAATGAAGTTAAAGTTATACATTAAATATTATATATTAGTATTTGGGTGACTCAGGACCTTTAGCAATAGTCCAAAGTGAATTACCAATAAGTTAATAATAACAATAACAGTCACTGGTAGTTTCAATTGAGTTGTCTGTATATCATCTCTTGAGATTTTCCCAATAAACGCATGAGACAAGTATCATTATGTTTTTTTTTCTTTTTATTATCAAACAGGTTCAAAGAATTAATTTAATTATACAAGGTCATATAAGTAGTAAATTTCAGTGGAAGAAAATCTGAACCTTCTTCCATGGCAATCCTGATGCAATATGTTAGGCTCCTTCAGCTTCTGTGTCCTTAAGTTTTGCAATCTCCATGGATAGTAGATAATCTGTGTTTGTCAGAACATAGATGTAACTGTCATAAAAATGTGTTATATACTCATGGATATAAATATAGATATAGAAAGAGAGTGAACATAATAGCAGCATAGAGCCATGAGTTTTAGAAGCATCTGTAGATTTAATTTAGCTTTTATCAGTAGTCCCTACCTTAATATATTTATTTTCAAGAGAAATTTAAGTTCAAACTGCAATTCTGGCAATATGGATTTTTAACACAGATCACAAATTGTATGCGCAAAAAGTATTGGTGCAAAAGGCAAAGTATGCATAGTGATGGATGGACCTGGTAACTGATAAGGACTTAATAAGATGAAAGAGAAGTCAGAGTGAGAAGGCAAATGACAATCAGATGACTAGAATAGGACTTCAGGGAGGTTGCCCTGATCTTTCTGGAGATATAGTATAAAATTTTCTTGGAGAAAACATGACAAAAAATCCAACCTTGGCTCATTCTTTTTTCATCCAAAAATAGCTTAGAGTTGCAACTATATCCTTCGTTTTGTTAAATGATACATAAAATAAAATAATTTTCACAACTTTAGTTTGATTTTCAAGATCATAATCAAACAATTTTGACTACTCTGAAATTTTGCTTTCATTTTTAACTATATTCATTTTAAGTGGCTTTTTTCAGGTAGCAATTGCTCTTGGATGAGACTGTCCAGTAATTGTAATGCTGAAGTAGGATAACTTTAGAACATGGTAACATGAGTATCTGTGTAATTATAAATCAGTTTCTCAATATTGGAGTAAAAGAATTAATGTAATTTACTGTGCAGTTTGCCATTATAAAATAGAGAATCACCTTATTGTGATTCCTAAAATTGAGAACAAGCTCCAACTAACTACAGGTATTCACTTTCCAGGTTTCCTTTCATTCTTAAATTAGATAGAAACCTCAATTTGAGTTTTGCAATGAAAGTTGAGCCTAATGATTGTTTTTTTTTTTTAAATCTTACTTTCAACCCAATAGAAATACCTGCTGTCCCATAGAATTAACCAATGGCACAAGAGTTTAAATGAAAAACAGCAATCCAAATGTTATCATTGATCTCATGTTCTTCAGCAGACAAGAATGCAAATACACTTTATGATTCAAAGTTATGTAAGGCTGATCTGTTCAATGATAGAAAAAAAGAAGGAACAGAGAGTTTTTCTTCAGAAAATACTATGCACATCATTTCAAAAAGAGACTAAGACTTCCAGAATGAAAAAAAGATCAGAAAGGCAAATTTGCTATTTCTCTCAGATTTCCTAGCACATTGTGGAGTCTCAATAAATACTCAAGCATGAGAAAACAAGTTATCTCAGAAAATCTTTTCTCTTGGCATTTTCGACTCTGTTGGAATTTCTTGGTTCTTCCAGATGGCAGTGCTGAACTGCCTATAGTGTGGCTGCCACCCGCAGGCTGTCCCACATCAGGCTAACAGCTAAGGAGGGCAAATCTTCCAGATGACTGGTTCCAGAGTGGTGTGGACTGCATGTGTTCTGGAGTTGGAGGCATCTTGGAAAAGATGACATCCCAGTGGGTACAATCCCACTGCATTATCTACTAATTATCAGGCACTTCAGCAAAATACGAGGACTTCCCTTGGAATTCTTGTCAAGGGAAGTGTGCTGTTTTGAAACCATGCCTTGAAGCAGAAATTTGTGTTTGGATTTTCATGACTAATAACTGTGGAAGCCTACTGTCACCCCAAACACTCATTCCCCATGAATCAGCTAATGTAATGGAAGATGCTGCACATCACAAACATCAAACTTATGAAAGAGAGGAAGGAAAAAAAAAGTTTTAGAGGATGCAGACTTCCTTTTCCTTAAAGGGAGACATCCTTAAGTTTCAGGATCAACTAAGCCTCCAGCTGTCCCTTGGGGGACAGGGGGTTGCCCCATGGTTAAGAGACAGCTATCAATCAGTTGATCCATTAACAAGCTTTATTAAATATCTACACTGTACTATGCATTCAGATAAAAAACAAAAATAAAAATCCTTACCTCAAGTAGCTAATGTCCTACTGGGGGAGACCACATGCACATATCTAAGTGTATATAAAATATATACAAAATAAATACAAGGCAATTTTGATGGGGGAAGGCACCAACAGCTTACAAGATGAGAAAAGACTTCATATAGGAAGAAAACCTTAAGCTGAATTTTAATGAAGTAGAGAAGAGATGAAGCATGAAGAATATACCCTGTGCAAATTCATGGAGACAAAACTTAGAGTGTTGTAGGATATAGTTATATGCAAGGAAAGCATAAAGGTTAGTGTGGTTGGACCATAGAGTACATGAAGAATAGTAATGTGTAACAAATTTGCAAAGGTAATCTGGAGCCAGATTGTGAAGAACATTAAAAGATAAAGAGAGAGTTTGCTTTGATTCTAAAAGCAACAAGGAACCACTGGAGCTTACTGAGTAGGAGAATGACATATTTAGGTACATCACTTTGACATCAGTATGGGGGATGAATTGGAGGGGAAAAAGAGAGGCAGGATAGGGAAGTCAATTATGAGATTATCTCAGTGATCTAGGTGAGAGGTAATAGGGGCCTGAATGAGGATAGTAGTTTTGTGAGTGGAACAAAAGTGACAGATGAGAGAGATATTGTAGAATTAAAATCGACAAGATATGCTATTCAATGGGATGAGGGAAAGAAAACAGTCAAGGATGAATCTGAAGTTGTTAATCTGGATGATTAGAAAAATGGTGGTTTCTTTATCAGAAATAGAGAAATTAGGAAAAGAGGAGTGTTTGGGGGAAACATAATGATTTCTATTTTATATATGCTGAGATTGAGAGGATCTATGGGATATCTCATTTAAAAACTCCAATAGCCAGTTAGTGATGCAGTCCTGGAATTCAGGGGTGTGGGGAGGAGTTAGATCTGGGAATAAGTTGCATAGAGATGAGAACAGGTCCTGCTTCTAATACCTCTTTCATGCCTTTTAAGCCAGGCAACAAGGAGTCTTCCTGCTAAGGCTCCTCTTCACATCCCACTGATCTCTTATTAAGCCAAAGGAAATATAAATTTGAAAGTCCTCAGAGATCATCTAGTCTCGTCCATACCTGATGAGAATGTCCTGACTTGAAGACTTACCCCACAGATAATCTGACATCCCCACTATCAAATAGAAGCCCAGAAGTATCAGAATAGTATCTAGGATTCCCACACAAGGGAACATTCTCAAGCCTCCCAGAGAAAAAAAAGTGTAAGAAGAGAAATAAGTAGAAATTTTACAGGCAGATTTCAACAAACTAACTTGATGAAAGGAAAACCTTCTTAACAATTAGTACTGTATGAAAGTAGAATGGGCTGCCTTAAAAGGATTTACTGGAAGGTTTCTAATTTGTCAATTTTCACTTATAATTTTAATGAGACCAGCTAATACGGAAAGGTGATAACATATAAATCCTATCTATTATTATTATCATCATCATCAGTATTATTATTATTAGCCAAAATTTGTATGGTGGTTTCATGTTTGCAAAGTGCTTTACATATATGTTATCTAGCTTGATGCTTGTAACAACCTCGTGAAGTAGGTTCTATTATTATCTCCCTTTTTTAGATAGGGAAACTGAGACTGAGAGGTCGAGGGATTTACCCAGGGTTATACAGCTAATAAGTATATGAGGTAGCATTTGACTCAGGACTTCCTGACTCCAACTCCAGCACTCTGACCTCTAAAGTACCTTCTTCCTTTGCTTATAAGGCTTTTAAAGAGGTGCTAAAAGGAGGAAGAACCCCAAGAGATCCTGGTGATCTATAACCATGCAGGCAGAACTTGAGGAGGCAAGGATTGTGTTTGGGAAGGAGAAACACACAGGAAGGGCTCTTTTAGCTCTCTATATATGAAAGAGTAACTTAATTTGCCCAATTTAAAAATCAGTCAAAAGAAAAGAGATCAAAAAGGGATGGTCCTGGACATCAAAGAGAATAAAGTAAGAGAAGCTCTAGAGAGAGATCACAGGGACAAATTTCTTATTTGCATGTTCTGACCCTCCCCCACCACCACCTCATACACAGTGAAAAATCCAAACCACAAAGCATTAATAAATTTTAAAAAGAAAAATTTCTTTCCTGAGATCTAAGTGCCTCTTGTCTCTCTACATTATAATAATAACTATCATTACATAGTGCTTTAAGGTTTACAATATGCCTTACAAATGGTATCTCATCTGAGCATCAAAGCAACCCTATGAGATAGGTGCTATTATCTCCATTTTACAGGTAAGTAAACTGAGGTAGACAAAGGTTAAGCAACTTACCCAAGGTTGCAGATCTAGGTGAGGTCACATGTGAATTCAGATCTTTCCAACACTAAGACCAGTGCTCTATCCTCTGTACCACCTAACTCTGATTTTACCCCCATATTTCTTCCTTTACATTTATCCTACTCAATTTCATGGATCACGACAGCTGGAGATGGCAAAGGATGCAGTGGGGGACCTTGGCCTTTTCAAGCCAGACAGCTCCAGAAGAGAAAGTGAGACTGGTGACTTTGCACAGCCCTCCCTCACTTAAATCCAATTCATTTGCATGTCATGGCATCACCTCCCTGGTGTCATGGTCTTCTTCAAGACTGAAGGACAAACAGCAAGCAACTCAATTTCATAGTAATATTGCACTTTTGCCTTCAATCCTGTGGCTTGTTCTAGGTGGAAGTAAGATTGCTCAAAACATGAATGAAAAACCTGAATTAATTTCTAGAACCAGCACCATGACTTACTCTGCATATCATATCTGCACTTTGCTTTCACTTAATAACCCATTTAGTGCTGAATGGACTATGTACATCAATATCTATTTATTTTGCCAGCTGGCTTCTCCTCTCATTAGAGTTTAGAGTTACATAGGCATTAAGGAAAAAAGAAATTACCTGAATAACTTTTAAATTGCAACAGTAAGGACTCCTGTAGATTCCTGTAAATGGTCTTCTCTTTCTAGTTCTTAGTTCTTAAATCTTCAAATAAATGCAAATTTTAGGCAGAATTAAACACAATTCACATGTATTATGCTAAGCTAAGATAAGCCTGATCGATGTTTTATTAGCTAGATAAACATCTACTTGTTATCATGTGTTTGGACAGTGGACTAAAGGATTTTTTTCAATTGCAAACACAATTTTAGAAGGCTAGGTAACATAAATCAAATTCTTATGAATGTAATGATCACACTGATTGTCCTCCCATTATGCATGGCTGCACAGAAACATATTTTCTTTGTTCTGCAATTCTGATTCTGCAATTAATGTCACTAGAGTCTCAGAATTTGAGAATCTAAAAACTCAGGGAGTGGTGTTGTTAGAAGATGCTATCCCAGAATACACTGCAGCAGAAATGCCAAATTGCATTGCAGTTTTCATTAACATGATTAGAAGTAAACTGAATTGGCTACGTGACTTGATTCACATGCTTCCATACTTTAAGGGGCTGTGATTTCCCCACTCATGCAGAACATAAGCCCTGCACACATTAGTAGCTAGCTTTAATGAGTTACTCAGCCCCCCACCCCCCACCCCAGATGCTTCAATTCATACATAACCTTTTCCTGGTGATCATTTGAGTGAAGGCCTACGCAACAGAAAATTTTTAAAAGGGATGGGTCAATATATTTTTATAAATTTTCATAGATATTTTCTGTTTTTTTACATCATCGTGTATTCCTCCCTTTTCCCTTCCCATCCTATATGACAAATAGTAATTTTTTAGAGAGGAAAAATGTGTCAGTGCAACTGATTGACACATCAAAAAAGTCCAAAAACATGTGCAATGTGTAATACCTGTGGACCTCTATGAAGAGGTAGGTTGGGGGTATCATGCCATATCTCTTCATTCAATTACCATTTGATCTTTATAATTTTTTTACATTTAATTTTGATATTTTGTTGTGTCGTAGTTCTTTCCATTTACATTGTTCTACTCACTATGTATATTGTTTCCTTGTCCCTGCCTACTTTACTCCCCATTGATTCATATAGATCTTTCCAAGCTTCTCTGTATTCATCATAGAATCATTTCTTACAGCACAGAAGCAATTTGTTTAGCCATTCTTTAAATGCTTAGCATCTTCTTTGTTTCTAATACTTTGCAATCACAAGAAGTGCTGCTAATAAATATTTTCTGGTACATGTGGACAGTTTCCTTATCAATGGCTTCCTTCTGGCATGAGCCCAATAATGGAGTTTTTTATTTTAAAAATGTGGACAGTTTTGTCATTTTATTTGATTATCTAAATTGCTTTAAGTAGTTGTACCAATTCACAACTCTGTTAACACTGTATCAGTGTTACTGCCTTCTCCCAACCTCTCCAATTTAGACCATTGCCATTTTTGTATCATTTTTGCCAATTTACAGAGTACATCATCACACTGCAGAGTTGTTTTAATTTGCATTTCTCTTACTATTAGTGATTTGGAGCATTTTTTCGTGTGGTGATTGCTTTGCAGTTCTTTTGAGAACTCATATACTTTGATCATTTATCTTACTGGGGAATGGCAGATAGATTAGATTAGATAGGTAGATAGATAGATAGATAGATAGATAGATAGATAGATAGACAGATGTAGATATAAAGATACAAATTGATTATATATACCAAACGCTTGTCAGAGAAATTTGATACAAAGATTTTTTCCTATTCAGCCACTTCCCTTATTATCCTAGATGCATTAATGTCTGTGCATAAACTTTTTAGTTCCAAGTAATCAAAGTTATCAGTTTTATCTTTTCTAATTGCCTCTATCAAGTTTAGTTACCAAGACATTTCTAACCCATAGTTGTGAAGGGTACATGATCTGTTTCTCTTCTAATTTTTTAATGCTGTGATCTTTAATATTAAGGTCACATATCCATTTAGAATCTATTGTGGTGTGTGAGGTGAGGTCTTGGTCTAAGGCTAGTTTCTGTCAAGCTACTTTCCTAATTTCCTAGTATTTTTTTTATCAAATAGGGAGTTTTTTTTTCCCTAGGTAACTTCTGTTTCCCCCTTCATCAAACACTATTATTGAGTTCTGCTGCTTCTGAATCTCCCTTGTCTAGTCTGTTCCAATGATCTATCTCTCCATTTTTTAACCAATACTACATGGTTTTGATGACTACTGCTTTATAATATAGTTGAGGTCTGGAAATTCTATTCCCTCTTTATCCTTCCTTCTTTTCAAAATTTCCTTTGGTACTTCATTCTTTTTTTATTTTTCCAAATTAATTTTGCTATTATTTTATCAAGCTCTGTAAAATATCCTCTTGGTAATTTGATTTTCCTAGCATTAAAAGCATCAACTAATTTTTGATAATATTTTTATTTTATTGGCATTGTTTAGTCATGAATACTGAATTTTTATCCATCTATTTAGGTTGTTCTTTAATTTTTTAGAAGAGCTTTGTAATTTAATCTGTGCAAGTCTTTTCTGTGCTTTGTAAGGTTGATCCCTAGATATTTTGTGCATTCTGCAATTATCTGGAATGGTATTTGCCTTTCCATTGTTGTTTCTTGTACTTAATTATTATTATATAGAAATGCAGTTGATTTGGGGGAATTTATTTTTTAGCCCATAACTTTACCGAATCTATTAGTTGTTTCAATTGGTATTTGTGCTGATTCCCTGGGGTTTTCCAAGTAAACAAACCTTATTCTCAGCAAACAGGGAGGGTTGTGTGTCCTTTTTACCTATAATTATTCCTTTAACTCCTTTCTGTCCTCTTATTGCTAATACTAAGAACTACAGAACTATACCAAATAATAGTGAGGAAATCGTTCATCCTTACTTCACTCCTATATTTAGTGGAAAAGGTTCTTGTTTATCCCCATTATGTATGATGCTCACTTTTGGATTAAGATAGATACATTTTATGATATTAAAAAGATTTCTCTATGCCTACACTTTGTAGCATTTTCAGCACAAAAGAATGTCATACTTTGTCAAATGCTTTTTCTGCATCTATTGAGATGATCATGTGGAATCAGATATTTTGGTTTTTAGTATAATTAATTATGTTATTAATATTAAACCATCATTTAGTCCTGAATATTAATTGCACTTGATCATACTGGATGACTTCTTGGATAAATTGCTATAGTGTGTTTCAGAGGGTTTTGTTAAAATTTTTGAATCAATATTCATTAACGGTACTGGTCTATAGTTTTCTTTCTGTGTTTATCTTTCTCTTCTTTAAGTATTAAGACTATATTTGACCATAAAAGAAATCTGGTCACAATCTTTCTCAATTTTTTGAGAATAATTTATGAAGTATGGGCACTAATCATTCATTTAAAGTTTGATAGAATTCTCTTGTATATCTTTCAGTTCCAAGACTTTTTTTTTCTTTTGATAGATACTTTACAGATATTTTATTTTATTTTCTAAGATCAGGTTACTTAAGATTGCTATCTGGTCTTTGGTAGTCTGGATATTTTATATTTTTGAAGGTATTCCTCTTTTTCTCTTGTGGTTATAGTTTTGTCAGTATATAACTTGCATGCTATATACTGAGTGTTTTTATTTCTTTTGGTTTTGCTTTTATTTTTATTTCACTCATTTGATATTTTATTGATTTGCCTTTTTTGTTTTCTTCTTTTTAATCAGATTCCCTCAGTGTTGATCAATTTTATTGGTCTTTACAAAGAATCAGTTTTTAGTTTTATTTTTCATGTCCATACAATTTTGTTTCCAAATTATCTATTCCCCCCCAATTTTAATATCTTCTTGTTATTTAGTATTTTATTTTTCCCCTTTTTACATTTAAAAACAATTTTTAACATTCATCTTCAAAATTTTGAGTTCCAAATTATGTATGTCCTTTCCTCCCTGCTCTTCCCCCCATTGAGAAAGAAAGCAATTCCATATAGGTTTTACATGTGTAGTCATACAAAACAGAATTGTAGTAGTCACGTTGTGAAAGAAAATATAGACAAGAAAAAAAACTCAAGAAAATAAAGTTTAAAAGTATGCTTCAACCTGTATTCATACACCATCAGTTCTTTCTCTGCGAATGGATAGCATTTTTCATCATAAGTCCTTCAGAGTTGTCTAGGATTGTTGGATTGCTGAGAAAAGCTAAGTCATTCATGACTAAGCATCTTACAGTATTGCTACTACTTTGTGCACAGTATATTTCACTTTGCATCAGCTCATGCAAGTCTTCCCAGGTTTTTCTGAGAGCATCCTGCTCATCATTTCTTACAGTGTAATAATATTCCATCAATCACATACCACAACTTGTTCAGCCATTCCCCAAGTGATGGGCATCCCTTCAGCTTCTAATTCTGTAACCCCAGAAAAGAGCTGCTATATTTTTGTACATATAGGTCTTTTTTCCTTTTTTATCTCTTTTGCAATAAATACCACCTAATAATGGTATTGCTAGGTCAAAGGGTAGTTTCAAATCACTCTACAGAATAGTTGAATCAGTTCACAACTCCACCAACAATGTATTAAAGTCTCATTTTTTCCATGTTCCCTCCAACATTTGTCATTTGCTTTTTCTGTCCTATTAGCCAATCTAATGGGTATGAGGTAGTACCTCGGAATTGTTTAACTTCACATTTTTCCAAACAATAGTGAGTTAGAGTATTTTTCATATGGTTATAGGTAGCTTTAATTGTCTCATCTGAAAACTGATCATATCTGTTGATCATTTATCAATTGGGGAATGGATCTTATTTTTATAAATTTGACTCAGTTCTCTATATGTTTGAGAAATGAGGCCTTTATCAGAGAAACTCACTTCAAAAATTTTTTCACAGTTAGTATTGCTAACTGTATTTCCTTCCATCCTATTTCTGCCCCTGCATTTATTGTATTCTCTTTCCTTTCACCCTGTCCCTCCTCAGAAGTGTTTTGCTTCTGACTGCCCTCTCCCAATCTGCCCTCCTTCTATCACTGTCCCCTTGTTCTCTTATTTCTTTTCCCTCCTACTTTCCTGTATGGTAAGCAAGATAATTTCTATACCCAATTGCCTCTTTGAGACAATTCTGATGAGCATAAGGTTCACTCACTGCCCCTTACCTTCCCCCTCTTTCCCTCCACTGCAAAAGCTTTTTCTTGCCTCTTTAATGTGTGATAGTTTACTCATTCTGCCTCTCACTTTCTGTATCTTCCTGTACATTCCTCTCTCTCACTGCTTAATTTTATTTTTTAGATATCATCCCTTCATATTCAACTTACACCTATGCCCTCTGTCTATACATGTGCTCCATTTAACTACCCTAAAGAGGAGAAATGTCTTACAACTTACAAATATCATATTCCCATGCAGGAATGTAAACAGTCTAAAATTATTAAGTCCTTTATGATTTACCATTCCTTTTTACCTTTTTGTGTTTCTCTTGAGTCTTATATTTGAAAGTCAAATTTTCTATTCAGCTCTGGTCTTTTCATCAAGAACGCCTGAAAGTCTTCCATCTCATTGAATGTCCATTTTTTGACCTGAAGAATAATACTCAATTTTACTGGATAGGTGATTCTTGGTTGTAGTTCTAGCTCCTTTGCCCTCTGGAATATCATATTCCAGCCCTCAGATCCTTTAATGTAGAAGCTGTTAAATTTTGTGTTATCCTAACTGTGACTCCACAATACTTAAATTGATTCTTTCTGGCTGCTTGTGATATTTTCCTCTTGACCTGGGAAATCTAGAATTTTGCTATAATATTCCTGGTAGTTTTCATTTTGGGATCTCTTTCAGGTGATTGGTGGGTTCTCTCAACTCTTATTTTACCTTCTGGTTCTAGAGTATCAGGGCAGTTTTTCTTGATAATTCCTTGAAAGATGATATCTAGGCTCTTATTTATGATGATTTTCAGGTAGTCCAATATTTTAAAATTATCTTTATTGGATCTATTTTCTAGATCAGTTGTTTTTCCAATGGGATATTTCACATTGTCTTCTATTTTTTCATTCTTTTAGTTTTGTTTTATCACTCTCGATTTCTCACAAAGTCATTAGCTTCCATTTCCTCCATTCTAATTTTTAAGGAATTATTTTCTTCAGGGAGACTTTGGACCACCTTTTCCATTTGGCCAATTCTGCTTTTCAAGGCAGTGTACTCCTCATCGATTTTTTGAATCTCTTTTACCATTGGTCTAGTCTGTTTTTAAGGTGTTATTTTCTTCAGTATTTTTTGTGTGTCTCCTGTTGACTCATTTTTCATGATTTTCTTACATCACTCTCATTTCTCCTCCCAATTTTTCCATTACCTCTTTTACTTGATTTTCAAAATCCTTTTTTATCTCTTCCATGGCCGGAGACAAATTCATATTTTTTTCATATTTCTTGGATGCTTTGGATGTAGGAGCATTGACTTTATTGCCTTCTTCTGTGTATGTGTTTTGATCCTCCTTGTCACCATAATATCTTTCAGTAGTCAGAGTTTTTTCCCCATTGTTTGCTCATTTTCCTAGCTTATTAGTTGACTTTTAAGTCTTTGTTAAAGTAGGGCTCTGCTTCCAGGCGGAAGGTGCACTATCCCAAATTTCAGGGTCTTTGTACAACTGTTTTCAGAAATAGATGGAGAGTCCTGTAAGTTCTTCCAAGGTGGTATGATCTAAGAAAAGTATTTATTACTTTCCTAGACTGTGCTCTGGTCTGTGAGTGAGCACAAGCACTCTTTTCTGCCTTGGAACTGTGAAATATAATCCCTCTCTGCTGTGGCTGTAAGTTCTGCTATGCTAGTTCTGTTCCTCACCCTGGGACTGCCACCCTGGACCCAGATCTGAGTATGGGCAAAGCAACAGTCCTGCCTCAGTGCTAGCAAAAAGACTCCTGTAATCAATTTCTGATCAGTTATTTGACCCCTTTATCATCTGTGGACTGAGAGTTCCAGAAGCAGCAGCAGCAGCAGCAGCTGCTTGCTGCTGCTAATGATGATGATGCTGTAGTCACTCCTAAGGACTGCTCCTGGTTTGCTGGGGCCAGAGCTGTGCTGGCAAGGCCTGTGCTAGACTGCACTCAACTGTCACCTAGGCGCAAGGGACCTTTCCTGCTAACATTCAAAGGTGTCCTTGGCATCCGTGGGTTGAGAGATCTGGAAATGGCCACTACTGCTAGTGATTCAGTCTCCCTAGGGCCTGCTCCAGGTTTTGCTGTGACCTGGGCTAGACTGTGATCCTCTCTTACCCTGATGCAACAGACTTTTCCTGCCAACTTTCCGAGTTGTCTTGGGTTGTAAATTTGTTTCACTACAACTTTTGGGGGGTTCTGCTGCTCTAGAACTTTCTTAGAGTCATTTTAAATGTATTTGGAGGAGTGTGGGGTAGGGGTCAGGTGAGTCCCTGCCTTTACTCCACCATCTTGGTTCCCAATATCTTCTTTTTAATGCTAATTTTAGGCTTGTTTCTTTGCTGATTCTACAATTTTTATATGTACATTCAGTTCATTAATCTTCTCTTTTTCTATTTTGTTAATGTTTGATTATAAGGATATAATTTCCTCTCTGAGTACAGCTTTAGCTTAATTCCCAGATATTTTGGTGTGTTGTTTCATCATTATCTTTTTCTTTTATGTACCTATTCTTTCTACAATTTTTTCATTGATTCACTCATTATTTAAGACTTACTTGTTAAATGTCCATTTGGGTCTGTAGCTTTTGTTGTGGTCCCTGAATCAATTTATATTTATATTGAATCATGTTCTGCTGAGAATGTATTGACAATTTTTGCATTTTTACATTTGTTTGAACCATCATTGTGCCCTAGTAAATGGTTGTTTTTGATAAACTTTCCAAGTGCTGAAGAGAAATATTATTTTGCTATCTCACTTAGGAGATACTATAAATCTTTTAATTCTTATTCATCCAGAAATTTATTCAGTTCCATATTTTCCTCTTTGTTTAGCTTTTTGTTAGATTTATCCAAAACTGATAGAGGGATATTGAAGTCTCCTGTACTATTATGTTAGTATATATGTGTTCTTGAAGCTTAAATGATGTTTTCTATGTGAATTTAAATGTTAAGACATTTGGAGTGTATAAGTTTATTACTGATATTGGTTTGGGCCCTATAGTTCCTTTCAGCACAATTGTTTCTTTATTTGTCCCTTTTTACTTTTTGAATGTTTGCTTTTGCTTTGTCTGAGCCATGATGGCAATTCTTGCTTTTCTGGATTCACTTGATGCATAGTAAATTATTTTCTATCCCCTCAGTTTTATTTCGTGTATGTCTTTTTTATGTGTTTCTTGTAAGCAACAGATCTTAGGGTTTTGTTTTCTAATCCAACCTATCACTCTTTTTCATTTCATTGGATTGTTTTACCCATTCATATTTAAATGTATAAGAATTTTGTTTATATTTTCTTCCATCTATCTCTAAAATTGTTTTTTCCCAAGTTATAATTTCCCCCATCTTCTCCTGTAAACACAGAATTATGTTCCTTTAATTATTTTACTTTGATCTTTTTTTAAGGTGTCCCTTTGCCCACTGGCTCTCTCCTCCTCCTCCCTGTCCCCTCAACTCCTTTTTCTTCTTTGTTACCCTTTTTCCCTTCAGTGTTTATTTATTTGTTCCTCTCCCCTGCTTTGATCTGGTTAAATATTTCTTTGTCCTTTTTTCACCCTCTCTATCAAATAGATTTCCCCTTTTCTTTCCTCTCCTTTGGCTAGTCCTGTTCATTAGTTTTTTTAATGACTTTTTTGTGCCCTTTCAAAAGAAAAAGATTTCTCTCACTTTCTTCATTATCCCACCTTCTATTTCTGTTTATTCCAGACCCTGATTTTCTGAATCATGACCCCTGCAATCATCTAGTCTGTCTTTTTTCTGTCTGTATTCTTTATACAATAATAGCTTTCTATGTATCCAGTGTAGTCTCTGCCTTCTGATGCAGTCTTAAAGGGCTTACTCCATGAATTTTCCCTTTCCACTTTATTTCACTGTTAGAACAATGTCAATTATTTCAGGTGTCAGAGAGGACACTACTCCATGGTAGGGCAGGCTGTTCCTCATTAACTCCCATTGATCTATGCACTCTTTTTGGAATTTTTCTCTACATTTGACTAGAAATCTCCTCCTTTTGTCCAATCTCTCTCAATCCTTCAGGTACCAGTTGCCTATAGGGGCAATCTCCAGGGTTTCAAATTTTTCTCCTCTTAGGACAAGTAGACTTTCCAGAAACCAAATTCCATTGTCCTCATCCAATGTAAAGTCCTATCTTACTTCACCCATAGGGGAATTCATCAGTAGAATGCTCTCCAACTTCCCAAATAAGGCCTCCTTCCTCTCGCTCCTTTTCTGTCTTTCCTCACCTCCTTCCCCACTCCCCTGTAGGCTCTTTTCTTTCTGAGACCAGAGAGGTCACCTCCTAATTGCTAGCCCTTGATTTGATCCTGGCACATCACTTACTCCTCTCCATCTCCCTGCTTCCCTCCTCTTCCCCTTTCATTCCCACATTGTAATGTAATCCCACAAAGGAAGTATTCACCTATGAGCAGGGTGTCGCCAGCTTCCGAACATAATCCTTCCTGTCAACTCAAGCCAGTCTAGTGGTTCAGACTCAGGACTGGAATGAAATGAGATATAAGCAAACCATCTAACAGTTAAAATACAGACATTTACTTAGACATAACATAGGAAGGATATAGGATTGATTCACAATAGATGCTGTTTCCCTAACTGTGTGTTGGCCAGGCTGGTATGATGTTGGTCAGAAACACATGGAAAGCCTGAGGGAACAGCTCCTGATTCCTCACGACCTGAATTTTATGTATAGATCACCAGGAAGCTACCAATGGTCCAAACCTAAGCTCCTCAACCCAATTCTCTCAAACCCCTAGGCCAACTAAGTCATAGTAGCTTCAACATCTTTTAAGGAAAAACTAGACCAGCCTGTCTGAGGTAAATGATGCTATTACATCAACTATCTATTTTCCAAAGACTAGTAGACATTCTTTAGAGAGAGGATTCAGTTACACAAAGCATAAGTACTTCCTGAAATATCTAAAATTTTGTTTCTTATGTTACAATTTCATTACAGATTAGGAGCTTGATTTTTTTGAAGGGGGGAAGGCAAGGCAATTGGGGTTAAGTGACTTGCTGTAACCAGAATGGCCTTTGTTTTCTTTGAATGATTCAGCTTACCTCATTGAGCCTCTGGACACTGTGGCTTGCTCTTCCGGGGCAGGAGGCCCGGGGAGCATGCCGGGAAGCAGACAACTTCCTGTGTGATGAGTCATGGGGCTGGCTGAGGGGAGGTGTTAACCTCTACCCTAGGGGGAGGGGCCAACTCAAGAACCAATCAGCCCTGGTCATGCAGGCGGAGCTTGATGATGTCAAAAACCCTATAAGAGGGGAGAGGACAGCTTGAAGAGCTCTCTTTTCCTTTTCCGGTTGGAGCCAGCGACAGTTACATCGTCAGTTACAGCGACAGTTACATCGTCAGTTACAGTTGCAGCTTCAGTTACAGACACAGACACAGCTGAGGCAGGAGCTGCCAGTAGCAGAGCTGACCTACGGGAGGAAGCTGAACAAAGACTTCAGGCCAGTGGGTAATCTTATTACCATCGAGGGGGAAGCATGATTTTGCTTTACGTAATCATGCTTCTCTGTAGCCTCCTGGTTACTCTTGCAAGGCGTACTTATTGGGCCTGGAAGCTTTTGATCAACATATCAAAATGGGGCTTCTGGTTCATGGGTTGGTTACTGTGGAGCCTAAATAAATGTTTTGATTCTTCTGCCTTCTACTTTGAGAGTTTCTTATATCCGGCGGTTCCGAACCTTTCAGACATGTTTATGATCCTCTTTGAGATTATAAACTCGGCCCTCCTGATACATTTGGCGTCACGAACAGGATCGCTAGGTATAAGATCTCTATTTAGAAGCAGAACAATTCCAGAGGAAGAGATGAATATCCCAGGATGGGAGGATCCATTTTATTCCTCCCTAGCAAAAGAATTGGCTAAAAAAGCTGGACCCTGTGAAAACTGGGAACCAAGGCTACGGAGAGGAGATCCTAGGGATTTGGAAAAGTGTTTACGAGAAGTTGGGATTCAGTCAGGGGCATCACTATCTAGGCAAAGCTGGATAGTGTTATCAGCCTACCGGCTAGTATACGAAAGATTGAGATTAAGTGAAAGACATGGGGGCACTCCTACCCCACAGGAAGAAGAGGAATCTCAGATAGCAGGAGACCAAACTGACTCAAATGAGAACTTTTCTATTAATGTGGCTAAGAGCAACAGGAGACCAAAAAAGCCCAGAGTGCATTTCAACCCAGCCCAGAAAGAGCCTGACTGCCTGCTTCGTCCTAGCCATGGTGGCAGAGGAAGTGAGTGGGGAGAGAATGAGACAATGTTAGGGGCTGAGGCACAAAACACTACTGGGGTTCAGGATGTGCCTCACACAGAGAATAGGAGATGGTTAAATGATCAGACAAGGGCTCGACCCATACAAAGGAGGAAGACAGAAACCCGAGGTGAAGATTCAGTTACAAGGGAAATTCAGGAAGATTTCTCACCGCAAGAGGTCACAGATATTTTGAGTAGATTCAGCCAAAGAATAGGAGAACCATTGATATCTTGGATGGTAAGACTCAGTGATCAAGGGGCCGGTGGAATATCAGTAGATGGGACAGACTGCATGAGATTCATAGGTATCAGCCATGATCCTCTAGTTCAACAAGCTTTTAGGGAACATCATCAGCAAGGAGATGATGATAGCAGGACTACTCTGTTGGCATTAGCCGCTGTGGGATGCAATAAGAGATATGCTACTGATTCTATGTGGCCCACTGAGCACAGACCCTGGTATTCACTTAGAGATTGTATCATGAGACTAAAGGAGGAGGTAATGAAGACTGCCATTATGACAGGAACTGCAGACAAATATTACAATGATTCAATGGAACTGCCTCATAGGAATTTAATAATTAGGACAGCTCCCCCTGCTTATAAACAACTAATTTTGAATTTATTACTTGGAGAAGTAGGGAGCCGTCTTACAACAGTGATAAATAAGATTTTACAGTTATATGACTTAGGTGACTGGGGAAGGGATAGATCTCCTCGAGAGAGAAGAGTGAATAACCAGCAAACTTGGCGCCAAAGGAGAGTAACAAGGAAAGAAATGTTTACTGCTTTATTGAGAGCAGGGGTAGGTTTTGAAATGATAGATGGAATTCCAACCAATGAATTATATAGAATGTACAGAGATAAAGGCCTTGATAACAGGAGAGATAGGGAAATCAGAACTGCTCCTGCAAATGCTACAGATGTTGAACCTTCATACCCAAGTGAATCACATGAAAGGGAATACTAGGGAACAGGCCAGGCCCCAGCCCAAATTAAGGAAATACACAGGCTGGATTGTAGACCTCACATTAACTTGACCATATATTGGAAAAATGGGTCAAGTACGGTAACTGAGGCATTAATAGATACTGGGGCCGAGGCCACCCTTATTTATGGAAATCCAGACAAGTTCAGCCATGGAACTCCTATTACCATTACAGGACTAGGAGGGACTGAAATATCAGCCAGACAAGTTAAATTGATGATGAAAATTGGACAGTTGCCCAAGAAAGAATATAGTGTGGTTATTGTGCCTATTCCTGAATACATCATTGGAATAGACATTTTGAAGGGTATGACCTTAAATTTACCTGAAGGGAAATACCAATTTGCTGTGAGGAAAATAGGCATTAATGCAGTCTTAGTGGGGAAAATCAAGATGGATCCAATCACTTTGCCCGAACCTTCTGAAGTAATTACTTTGAGGCAATATCGTGTGCCAGGTGGGCAAGATGAAATTGCCAACACTATAAGAGAATGTGTTGAGGCAGGAGTGTTAGTCCCTACAACTACTCAATGGAACAACCCTGTCTGGCCAGTCCGAAAGTCAGATGGAACATGGAGGATGACAGTAGATTATAGACAGCTGAACAAAGTGACTCCTCCCTTGTATGCTGCTGTCCCAGACACGGTTACTTTAATAGAGAGAATACAAAAACATGAAGGGACTTGGTATGCAGTTATTGATTTGGCCAATGCCTTCTTTACAATCCCAATAGACCCCAAGCAATGGAATCAGTTTGCTTTTACTTGGCAAGGCCGACAGTATACATTTACACGCCTGCCGCAAGGATATATTCATAGCCCAACTATTTGCCACAGGATTGTAGCTGAACATTTGGATGAATTAAAGTTACCTGGTGTACAGCTTACACATTACATAGATGACATCATGATACAGGGAAAGAATATAAAGGAGGTGGAGGAGAGTTTAGCATTATTAATTGACCATATGAAAAGCAAAGGATGGGAAATCAACCCCGCAAAGGTTCAAGGGCCAGCTCAAACTGTAAAATTCTTGGGGATACAGTGGAATAGAGGACTGCGAGAAATTCTCCCACAAGCTCGACAAAAAATCCAGGATTTTCCCACCCCTACCAATAAGAAAGAGGCCCAAAAGTTCATAGGGCTGTTTGGTTATTGGAGACACCACATCCCACATTTGGGACAGATTTTAAAACCCTTGTATAAAGTCACCAGAAAGAAATATGAATTTGACTGGGGACTTGAACAAAGTAGAGCTTTTGAGGAAGCAAAGGCTGCTATTCAATTAGCTCTAGACTTATGGCCTATGCAAAATGGGCCAGTGGAGTTACAAGTGACTGTACAAGATGACTATGCAAATTGGAGTCTGTGGCAAAAACAACAAAGCCGAAGTGTACCTTTAGGCTTTTGGTCAAGGAAACTGCCCTCATCTGGAGTGCAATATACACCTTTTGAGAAGCAGCTGTTAGCTGCATATTGGGCTTTAGTAGAAACTGAGCAACTAACTCTGGGTCATGAAGTGGTATTAAGGCCTGGAATTCCAATTATGACTTGGGTAATGAGTACCCCAGCTTCTCACAGAATTGGACATGCACAAGAGGCAAGCATAATCAAATGGAAGTGGTATATTCAGAATAGGTCCAGAGCAGGCAAAAATGGAGTTTCTGCTCTACATGAATCTGTGGCGAACATTGATACTGAGAGCAATGAAAAGCCCCTTGAATCTAAGCAACAGATGGTACCATCCTTAGTGAAATGGAATAATGGATATGACGGACTAAATGAAGAACAGAAGAAACATGCTTGGTTTACTGATGGGACAGCAAAATATTTAGGACAGAAGAGACATTGGAAAGCAGTAGCCTATAACCCCTGTACAAGGAGAACTCTGGAAAGTTCTGGGATAGGTGGAAGTAGCCAATATGCTGAACTGATGGCAGTGCATCAGGCCATCAGAGCAGAGAAAGGAGGACAGTGTCATATATTTACTGACTCGTGGGCGGTAGCTAATGGATTAGCTACGTGGATGCCTATATGGAGGAATCAGAATTGGGAGATTCATGGCAAACAAGTTTGGGGTAAAGAGTTATGGGAAAATATATGGGACATGTCTTTGGTTACAGATCTGTCAGTTTTTCATGTTGATGCTCATGCAACCCTGACCACACCAGAACGTGAGTACAATGCACATGCGGATCGACTAGCAAAGATTGCTACTGAATGTATTGTCCCTACTTCGACTCCAACTGATGACCCAGCCTTAGCAAGATGGGTCCACCAGACTGCTGGCCATTTAGGGGTCCAGGCCACCCATCGATGGGCACAGGATCGAGGTATCAGTATTTCTCATGCGTTGTTAAAACAAATAACAGAGGAGTGTTGTATATGCCAATTAGAAAAAGAACGAACTCTTCCTAGGATAGTTACTGGAGAAATAGCAAGGGGAAAAGTTCCAGCCCAAATTTGGCAGATAGATTATATTGGCCCACTACCCCAGGATAAAGGATGTAAATATGTATGTACGTGTGTTGACACCTATTCAGGTGTACTAGTGGCTTGTCCTTATAAAGACGCAACTCAGAAAAACACCTGTAAAACTCTAGATATTGTAAGTTTATATTATGGAACCCCAATGCAGATTCAAAGTGACAATGGGTCACATTTCAAGGGCAAAGAAGTGAAAAGATATTGTGTGTTGAATAATATAGAATGGATATATCATATTCCATATTACCCACAAGCATCTGGGCTAATTGAAAGAATGAATGGATTGTTGAAAGAACAGCTGAGAAAATTAAGCTCAAATAATTCATATCGACATTGGAAGGATAATTTGTTTATTGCCTTACGTAATTTGAATAATAGACCCTTAGGGGGGAGTACACCTCTAGCCAGAATGATGACCCCAAATCTGCAGATCAGAGAACAGCAAACATGTGAGATCCAAAACATTGAATTTTGGACTGTGAGGGAAGATGTCCCACTACCAAGTCCAGGAACACCTGGTTCAGCAGGATATGATTTACATTGCATAGAGAATTTTAGGTTAAATAGGAAAGAGATAAGAAAAACCCCTACTGGAGTATGTATGAGAATCCCCAAGAATCATCTTGGACGGATATTACCTAAACCAGGATTAGCGGCTCAAGGAATACATGTATTGGCTGGAGTGATAGATTCTAATTATCAAAAAGAAATTGTTGTGACACTCCAGAATATGGGTAAAAAACCTGTACAATTTTGTAGAAATGATAGGATGGTTCAAGTCATTATTATCCCCTGTGAAAAAATACCCTTTGTGAAAACTGACCCTCCTCCCAAAATAACTACTAGAGGGGCAAAAGGGTCTTGCTCCATTGATAGAATAAAGTCAGGAGCTAAGGTATGGGTAAAACGGAAGCCAGATGATATTCCAAAGGCTGCAGAAGTTATAGCCCATGGGAAGGACAACACTGTAACAGTTGTCTATTCAGGGGAAAATAATTACCAAATCGTACCCCTGAACCATATATTTTACCGTGAATAGGTTATAATAATAGATTCACAGACTATTCTTTTTGTCCTTTGTTTTGGCTAACCTTGTTGCTAGTTTTGTTTCCTTCAGGCTTAAGCACCCTGCACTTTCCGGTGACTGCCTAAGCATGTAGCATTCTTGGAATTCCTGCCAGCTCGTTAAAGAAATGACCTCTGGAATGGGACTTTTTGGGGGCAGGGCCATCTCTACATCCAATTTCAGCATGAAGAAGCTATGGAAAATGAGACCTTCACCCCTCACCCCAAGATTTTGAGCCCCAATCGTTCAAGGGGGGTGGAAATGATGATAGTGTTCTGTTTACTTATTTTGTGTTATCCTTGCTGTGTTGTTTTATTGTTATGATATTATTGATCCTATGTAATGGATACAAGGATTTAGGGGTGGACATTTGAATTATTAATAATTATTTTGGGGATGATTGATTGAAGAGATTATCTTGCTGGGATCTAGGGGTGGATCGCATTTGAATCGTAAACCAATATTTAGGAATGTCACTGAATGATATGTTTTGCTTTATAATGAATGATATGTTTTAGTTTCCTTTGTAATTGGATCACAATGTATGTTCTAGGATACATGGCTGATTAGATTATGTATCCTATAACAAGGGGTGGAGTGTAACCAGAATGGCCTTTGTTTTCTTTGAATGATTCAGCTTACCTCATTGAGCCTCTGGACACTGTGGCTTGCTCTTCCGGGGCAGGAGGCCCGGGGAGCATGCCGGGAAGCAGACAACTTCCTGTGTGATGAGTCATGGGGCTGGCTGAGGGGAGGTGTTAACCTCTACCCTAGGGGGAGGGGCCAACTCAAGAACCAATCAGCCCTGGTCATGCAGGCGGAGCTTGATGATGTCAAAAACCCTATAAGAGGGGAGAGGACAGCTTGAAGAGCTCTCTTTTCCTTTTCCGGTTGGAGCCAGCGACAGTTACATCGTCAGTTACAGCGACAGTTACATCGTCAGTTACAGTTGCAGCTTCAGTTACAGACACAGACACAGCTGAGGCAGGAGCTGCCAGTAGCAGAGCTGACCTACGGGAGGAAGCTGAACAAAGACTTCAGGCCAGTGGGTAATCTTATTACCATCGAGGGGGAAGCATGATTTTGCTTTACGTAATCATGCTTCTCTGTAGCCTCCTGGTTACTCTTGCAAGGCGTACTTATTGGGCCTGGAAGCTTTTGATCAACATATCAAAATGGGGCTTCTGGTTCATGGGTTGGTTACTGTGGAGCCTAAATAAATGTTTTGATTCTTCTGCCTTCTACTTTGAGAGTTTCTTATATCCGGCGGTTCCGAACCTTTCAGACATGTTTATGATCCTCTTTGAGATTATAAACTCGGCCCTCCTGATACACTTGCCCAAGGTCACAAGGTCACACAGCTAGTAAGTGTCAAGTATCTGAATCCAGATTTGAATTCAGGTCCTCCTGACTCCAGGGCTGGTGCTCTATTCACTGTACCACCTAGCTGCTCTAGGAACTTGAATTTTTGAAACAGCTTCTTATATACTAGTATCATATCCTGCCCTCTATGCATACAGGGAAAGCTATTTATGTCCTTTTCCAACAGAGAAGAAAACTGAATCACATTCTATAAAATTAGATGATTAACATTATAACCTAAACTTGGAACTAAGAATTGTGAGATTGAATACAGTGTTCTTTGCCATTCACAACTCAGGTGGTTCAGTAGATAGAGCGGCCTGGGCCTGGCATCAAGAAAACTCATCTCCATGAGCTCAAACCCAGTCTCAGATGCTTAGTAGCTGTGTGACCCTGGGATCATTTAATACTGTTTGCCTCAGTTTCCTTATCTGTAAAATGAGCTGAAGCAGGAAATGGCAAAACCACTCCAGTAGCTTTGTCAAGAAAACCACAAATGGTGTCATGAAGAGTCAGACACAACTGAAAATGAATGAACAATGATAACATACTACAACTCAGGTATTCGTCTGATGGAAGAAAAAACTCTATGTATGCATATACCTTTGTCTTAGTAATATTGCTGGTGATGAAGATTTATCCTGCTCTTCAGTTAAGAGACAGAGCTTGATAATGTTCCTTAAAGAATGTAATGCTCTTAGAGGGAAGCTTATATTTCTTAGTTACCCTTATGGAGTACCAGGTCTTGATAATTTGTGGTATAAATAAAATTTCTTTATGATAAAGAAAGTTATGAAAAGCTGCAACCTCTGACAACAGATTTTCAGGGGAAAATCTAAATGAAGTTAATGAAAATAACCTGTCAACATCACAGCATCAGCCTATATTAGGTTGGTACAGGATCTCAGTATGCATGCTCAGCCTGTGATCCTAGTGGTTCTATTTTATTTTTGTTCAATCCTTTCAGTCATGTCCAACTCTTTGTGACCCCATTTGGAGTTTTCTTGGAAAAGATACTGCCATTTCCTTCTCCAGCTCATTTTACAGATAAGCAAACTAAGGCAAACAGCATTTAGTGATTTGCCCAGCATCACACAGCTACTAAGTGTCTAAGGCCAAATTTGAATTCAGGTTTTCCTGATTCAAGGCCCAGCACTCTACCCACCACACCACCTAGCTGTCCCATTTCTTTTTTACTCGGTTAATTATTTGGAACTTTTCTCCTCTTCCATTTAAGGACATCCGTACCCCAAAATACATTTACCTCATACCAGCCCCAGCTCAGTAATTAGAATTAATACATGTCTTCTGATATTGTTTAAAAAACTTGCTTTTTAGTTCCTTTGCAGGTGTATATGGGCAGGTGTTTGGAGGATTTTATAATGAGCTTATTTCGATTTCAAAGGCATTTCTGAAAGGGAGTAAGAAGGCAGTTTCTATTGATGATTAATCAAAATCATTTTCTTGTTTCCTGAACTAAGTGCACACACACAAACACAAACACACACACACACACACACACACACACACACATACACACACACAGAGTGAAAATCAATAAGAAGACAGGGCCTCATGTTCTATGGTTCTGGGATTTTTTTCTTTTTTATTATTCCGTTGCTCTACTCCCTTTATACCTAAACTGTAATTTATCTTTTCTATTTCAATGGCTCTATCTATTTTTACCATAACCTGTACTCTAAATTCTGCCTTGGCAGAAGTATTTCCCACCTCAGCAGTGGGTCTAATTTTATTGTTCTCTCCTCCAGTGAGAAGAAGGGCATTACAAGATAAAAGAAGAAATTCCTTTAGTTCATTGTCCCCACCCAACCGAGATCCCACCATAGTCATACTCTCTAATGGGGTAATTGGGCTATGCCTTCAGCTTCTCATCAGTATTATAATTTCCAATATTAAAACAATATGACTATTTTTAGCAAGCAAAATGTAGGCATCTTAGAAACATGGGTTCTTTGAATATAGAATTCCCTATGGAGGCTAGGACGGTACTCCCTATAATGACTTCAAAGGCCCTTAGCAGGACTTTGTGTCATCAAAAGTTAGTAGGTCTGAGTTATTTAATTCTGTCAGTGAGAGTAACTTCCTCCATCAACTACAACTCATATATAACTTAAAATCTTAAGGGTTTTGCCTATCTTCACATAGTTAATAAATGTTGTAGAAGGGATTTGAACCCAGGTCTTCCTAACTCTAAGTCCAGCACTCTATCTACTATACCACACTAACAAAACAGAGACTATAATTAATTGAAGACATTTTTCATTTCTCCATTTCAAGATTTCAAAACTTTATTTTAGTAGAGACAGAGGGGGAAGACATACATCACTCTATGTCTGGCTTATTTATATATAGACCATCGTGTTTTTATTGATTTACTTCTTATTTATTTTATCATTCATTAATTCATTAATGTACTTATTTGCTGTCCAAGGAGCCCTGAAAGGTTTTAAAATCAGCATTCTATTGAAACTGTATTTTATCAAGGGTAAATGAACCAGAGCATGCCAAGTTTTGTGCTTGATTAGAAAGGCTAAGTTCATAAATTTTAGCAAGTTCTAAACTTAGCAAAATGTTTTCCTTTATAACTTTTTATGAATATTAATGAAAAATGAACTAAGATTGGCAAAGCAGGAGTGACAGGCCTGGCTGTCATGGAGCAAAGTATCTAAAGTGAACTACTCATATTTCAGGTAAGAAAGTAGATTACAGAATCTTCTTCTTAAGTATTACAGAGTTTACTATTAAAATTACCCATATCTTCTAGCTGATCATATTAGGGTCACTTTCATTTGTTGAATTAGGAAGCAGTTTCTCTAGTATTCCTCTGTCCCTATCGATGATGGATTAAGTGGTCAACATCAGACCAGGCAACAGGATTTTTTTTATAGATTGTTATATTATCATTGACTAGCCTGACAGATAGTTCAGTGGGTCAGTGACATTTTTGGAACCTTCCCCTACATTTTTATGAGGACCTCCCCTATTTCTGAGTCTTATTTTATATAGAATCTACACAGACAGTCTTCCAAATGAAGCATTCTGCAAAATAAATCTCAGTAGCTTACATACATATATTTTCAATACTCCATAACATACTTAATTTCATGATTGTGGGTACTTCCTTATTACATTAGTGCTTATTACCCTAAAAAAGTGAAGACTTCCCCAGTGGAATAAGGGAATGAGAACAATTTGTTCCAGTGGCCATGAAGGTGACTGAAGCAGGCACTATGGAACATCTAAAGCTTGGTCAGACATGGAATACACCAAGGTCATCCACTGCATCCCAGGCCATTACCAGTCATCCTGATTTTCATTTTGCCGCTGGATTTCAATGACTCTGGAAGACAGAGTAAGGCTGATGACTTTGTGCAACTCTACCTCACTTAAATCAAATTCGTGTATGAGTCAAAATGTCATTGATCCTCCTTGAAAACATAAGACAAATAACAACAAGTGCTTGTTAATTATTTTATGGATTTTTATACCCAAAAATAATTTGTTGCCCAACAACCAACCTTCTGGCAATTAGTCATTACAAATCAATAAACTATTAATTAACAGGCCTATACTCAAAGCCTTTCCAGTTTGGTAAGATCTCTTGATACTTATAGTCCAACCTACTTGTTCAGAACCAAAGGATCAGCTTCATTCCATGATCAGTTTGGAAAGTAAGACATTGTTATATGGGATTAAATGCTAAAATGAAAAACAAATATATTAATATAGTTTTCTCTCCCTTGTACAAATAGAAGATAATAGAGTTATTGTCACAATTGATATTTAAGTAGAGTTGAAGCCAAGGCACCTGTTTGTAATAAAGAAGAGTTCAAAATGAGTTAATTTTTTGGTCTAGTTAATATTTAAATTGAGCCAAGGCAAGGGCTTCTGATCATTTATAATATAAGATTAGAAGTCAAAATGATTTTTCTAATTTAGACTAATGGTTTAGAAAAAATAGAATGAAGTATCAAGTACAAAACAACTAAGAGAATTTGGGGGAAATGAGATTCAAACCACACTTTTTTTTGCATCTTATGCACAAAGACAACCCTGAATTCCTTAAGACCATGCCAATGATTTGCAAAATATGGAAGGTTCTGTCAGTCTATAAGCTAAAAGGGGCTTCAAGCATAGACCCAGAGCTGGGCCAAAGATGTTGCTTGAGGCCTATTATAGCTAATTATAATAACTTAAATTTATATCTGAGGCAGTATGGTGTAATGGATAGAAAGCTTACCATGAATCCAGGAAGACCTGGGATAAGTTCTTATCTCTCTCACATATTAGCACTGCTACTCTAAGCAAGTCACTTAACTTCTCAATGCTCTGGGACAAAGGTGTCCACAGCACTCCCAAGTGTAGCCTGAAACACATTAAAATATAATTGGGAAATATTTAATAAAATAGATAAAACTAAAGTAAAATATAGGTAACACAACATTTTTAAATTAAGTCAACATGAAGGGATCCTTATGCATGAATTAGTGACCCCAGATCCTATTTGAATTTGATACTACTGTTCTAGGCAACTCTCTAAAACTACAAGTTATAGAGAAGGCACCAGTCTGTATTGGTAGAGTTTGCTCTACAGGAAATTCCCTGTACTAAATTCTTTATAGAGATTCTAGTGTAGAAAATCAAGATTCAGAGTAGGCTATGCTAGATGAAGCTGCCATATTAAGGCCAGTCGTATTGGGCCACAGGGTTATGTTTTCTACTTTATCCTGCTTATCCTTTCACAAATATTTCTAGCCTTGTAACCATAACTCTTTCTCATGCTATCCTTTCTAGAACCTGGTAATTCAACTAAAGCACTAGTCATCTGATAGTTTGCTGGGCTATAAAAAAATTCTTTTATAATCACCAAGAAATGACATTGACTATTTCTTAATGAACAGAACATTACTGTTACCTGTAAAATGGTGGTTACCTACAGAGGTGATGGACTCAAAAAGCAGAATAAGACATATACTTTTGGATACAGCAAATATGTTTTGCTTGATAATGTATATTTTTGACAAGGGATTTCTTTTGTTTTTTCCTAGTTGGGGAGTTGTTGTAGATTGTAAGGGTCATAGTCAGAAATTTGAATACAAGTTTCCTGACTCCATTATACCATGTTGTCTCTTACCTAATTAAAACCTGTCCCAGTTAAATATGCAGATATTTATAACTAGAAAATTGCCAATCAGGTAAAGAATGTTTTGAGCATTGGAAATTATGAAACAGGATAAAATATAATTTTTTTCTCAGTACTGTGTGGTCCCTTTCTGCTTCTACAGCAATTTTAGTAGAACTATGAGGAGAAAGGACAGAAGATATTATGAATCACACACTTCTTAGGATATGTAAATGGCAATATGGTACAGTGAAAAGATTTGGATTTGGAATCAAAGGACCTGGGTTTGAAAACTCTTTGGGACTCTATTTGCTTATTCGTAAAATTAGGAGGTTGAACACTAGATCAAAAGTGTCAAACTCAAAGTCAGAGGAAGTAGGCTGAAAAACTTCAGAACTAGATCAAAATGTAATTGGAAACTTTTTAGCAAAATAAATAAAAATATAATATAGCATAGAACATGTTGGTTTGCAGTTTTCTAAGTCAATATATAGCACAGGTATCCATTTTCTATTTTAGTTTGATACCACTGGTCTAAATTTCCCTGACAATCCCCTCTAGAAGCAAAAATATTAATCTATGATGCACAAATACCAATTTACTGTAACTATTAGTAATTTCAGTGTGTAATCAGTGCCTAATGAATGGTGAGTTGACATGCAATTCAAAGAAGTAAACCTTACCTGTACTGACATTTTTTTTCTATAAATAAATACCAAAGACTTAAAAATATTAGAACTGAATGGAAAATACGGTTCATAGCTTTTCCTTGAAGATATGAATTGAGGATTGGTAGAGTTCATTTCACTGTGCTGGCAAGAGCAATAAAAAGCATTTCATGGGATACTTGATCATCCTGCCTTGCAGTACTCATGATAATGGAAAGCAAATATGTTACCATGAAGATAATTGTAGTTCATGTGCCAACATTGGTTGCAAGGCTGAAATAATGGATTTCCAGGAAGAATTTGATATTATCCTCCAAATTAAACCAATAGATACCTTAACTCAGTGACATAAATGCAAAAGTGTGTAGAAGAAGGGATACAGATAAGAATCAAGTAAAGCCATTGTGGAAATCAATTTGGAACTATACTCCAAAATTCTCTAAAATATGAATACCCATTGATCCAGAAATACAACTAATAGAGATACCCCAAAGAGACCAGAGAGAAAAAATACCCATATGAATAAAAAATACTTGAAACAGTCCCTTTTGTAGTGAAAATGAACTTGAAAACTAAATGGGTTGCCCATCAACTGAGGAATAACTAAATAAATTATGAAATATGAAATAATGAAACATTACTGAACCATGAAAAATGACAAAAGGCATGGTTTCAGAGAAACTAGAGAAAACTTATATGAACTGATGCAGAGTAAAATAAGAAGATACATTGGAACAATTTACAAAATACCATTATAAGAAATAACAACATTGAAAGTCTTGTGAATGCTGATCAATGCAATGACCAACCACAAATTCAGAAGACTGATGATGAAGCAAACTACCCACCTCTTGGCAGATAAGTCAAGATGTAGAAGAAGGCATACATTTTTAACATGATGTATTAGGAGGGCAGAGTTTATAATCTCAAAGAGGATCATAAACATGTCTGAAACGTTCGGAATCGCCGGATATAAGAAACTCTCAAAATAGAAGGCAGAAGAATCAAAACATTTATTTAGGCTCCACAGTAACCAACCCATGAACCAGCAGCCCCATTTTGATATGTTGATCAAAAGCTTCCAGGCCCAATAAGTACGCCTTGCAAGAGTAACCAGGAGGCTACAGAGAAGCATGATTGCGTAAAGCAAGATCATGCTTCCCCCTCGATGGTAATAAGATTACCCACTGGCCTGAAGTCTTTGTTCAGCTTCCTCCCGTAGGTCAGCTCCGCTACTGGCAGCTCCTGCTTCAGCTGTGTCTGTGGCTGTAACTGTAACTGTCGCTGTAACAGTAGCTGTAACTGTCGCTGTAACTGTCGCTGTAATGGCCTGAAGTCTTTGTTCAGCTTCCTCCCGTAGGTCAGCTCCGCTACTGGCAGCTCCTGCTTCAGCTGTGGCTGTGGCTGTAACTGTAACTGTAACTGTCGCTGTAACTGTCGCTGTAACTGTCTCTGGCTCCAACCGGAAAAGGAAAAGAGGATCTTCAAGCTGTCCTCTCCCCTCTTATAGAGTTTTTGACATCATCAAGCACCGCCTGAACGACCAGGGCCGATTGGTTCTTGACTTGGCCCCTCCCCCTAGCGTAGCCGTTAACACCTCCCCTCAGCCAGCCCCATGACTCATCACACAGGAAGTTGTCTGCTTCCTGGAATGCTCTTTGGGCTTCCTGCCCCGGAAGAGCAAGCCACAGTGTCCAGAGGCTCAATGAGGTAAGCTGAGTCATTCAAAGAAAACAAAGGCCATTCTGGCTACACTCCACCCCTCACAATGTTCTAGGATGCACAATCCAATCATAATTCAAATTAAATTATATATCCTAGAACATTGTGATTCAATTATGCAGGAAACTAAAACATATCATTCACAATAAAGCAAAACATATCATTTGGTGACATTCCTAAATATTGGTTTACGATTCAAATGTGATCCACCCCTAGGTCCCAGCAAGATAATCTCTTCAATCAATCATCCCCAAAATAATTATTAATAATTCAAATGTCCACCCCTAAATCCTTGTATCCATTACATAGGATCAATAATATCATAACAATAAAACAACACAGCAAGGATAACACAAAATAAGTAAACAGAACACTATCATCATTTCCACCCCCCTTGAACGATTGGGGCTCAAAATCTTGGGGTGAGGGGTGAAGGTCTCATTTTCCATAGCTTCTTCATGCTGAAATTGGATGTAGAGATGGCCCTGCCCCCAAAAAGTCCCATTCCAGAGGTCATTTCTTTAACGAGCTGGCAGGAATTCCAAGAATGCTACATGCTTAGGCAGTCACCGGAAAGTGCAGGGTGCTTAAGCCTGAAGGAAACAAAACTAGCAACAAGGTTAGCCAAAACAAAGGACAAAAAGAATAGACAAGTATGGACTATAATTCTTCAAATAAAATCATCTCAAGTTTGGTTGAGATTTCAGTTATGCAAAGATCCAACATCAGAGCCAAACTCAGGTGGGAAATGTTTCTTTTCAAAAGGAACATAATGAGGAAGCCAAGAGGATCCCACCCTAGATAGAGACTAAGATTGTCCTCTCAGCCTTTCCCCAAATGTACAAGTTTTCATCCGTTAATCACACAAGGTCACCTTCAGTCTGAGTGGCTTGTGGGCTTGCAGGAGCAGTTCTTATTTCCCTATTTCTCGTGTTATCAAGTCCTCTATACATTCTGTATAATTCATTGGTTGGAATTCCATCTATCATTTCAAAACCTACCCCTGCTCTCAATAAAGCAGTAAACATTTCTTTCCTTGTTACTCTGCTTTGGCGCCAAGTTTGCTGGTTATTCACCCTTCTCTCTCAAGGAGATCTATCCCTTCCCCAGTCACCTAAGTCATGTAACTGTAAAATCTTATTTATCACTGTTGTAAGACGGCTCCCTACTTCTCCAAGTAATAAATTCAAAATTAGTTGTTTATAAGCAGGGGGAGCTGTCCTAATTATTAAATTCCTATGAGGCAGTTCCATTGGATCATTGTAATATTTGTCTGCAGTTCCTATCATAATGGCAGTCTTCATTACCTCCTCCTTTAGTCTCATGATACAATCTCTAAGTGAATACCAGGGTCTGTGCTCAGTGGGCCACATAGAATCAGTAGCATATCTCTTATTGCATCCCACAGCGGCTAATGCCAACAGAGTAGTCCTGCTATCACCGTCTCCTTGCTGATGATGTTCCCTAAAAGCTTGTTGAACTAGAGGATCATGGCTGATACCTATGAATCTCATGCAGTCTGTCCTATCCACTGATATTCCACTGGCCCCTTGATCACTGAGTCTTACCATCCAAGATATCAATGGTTCTCCTATTCTTTGGCTGAATCTACTCAAAATATCTGTGACCTCTTGCGGTGAGAAATCTTCCTGAATTTCCCTTGTAACTGAATCTTCACCTCGGGTTTCTGTCTTCCTCCTTTGTATGGGTCGAGCCCTTGTCTGATCATTTAACCATCTCCTATTCTCTGTGTGAGGCACATCCTGAACCCCAGTAGTGTTTTGTGCCTCAGCCCCTAACATTGTCTCATTCTCCCCCCACTCACTTCCTCTGCCACCATGGCTAGGACGAAGCAGGCAGTCAGGCTCTTTCTGGGCTGGGTTGAAATGCACTCTGGGCTTTTTTGGTCTCCTGTTGCTCTTAGCCACATTAATAGAAAAGTTCTCATTTGAGTCAGTTTGGTCTCCTGCTATCTGAGATTCCCCTTCTTCCTGTGGGGTAGGAGTGCCCCCATGTCTTTCACTTAATCTCAATCTTTCGTATACTAGCCGGTAGGCTGATAACACTATCCAGCTTTGCCTAGATAGTGATGCCCCTGACTGAATCCCAACTTCTCGTAAACACTTTTCCAAATCCCTAGGATCTCCTCTCCGTAGCCTTGGTTCCCAGTTTTCACAGGGTCCAGCTTTTTTAGCCAATTCTTTTGCTAGGGAGGAATAAAATGGATCCTCCCATCCTGGGATATTCATCTCTTCCTCTGGAATTGTTCTGCTTCTAAATAGAGATCTTATACCTAGCGATCCCATCCTGGTCGCCAAATGTATTAGGAGGGCAGAGTTTATAATCTCAAAGAGGATCATAAACATGTCTGAAACGTTCGGAATCGCCGGATATAAGAAACTCTCAAAATAGAAGGCAGAAGAATCAAAACATTTATTTAGGCTCCACAGTAACCAACCCATGAACCAGCAGCCCCATTTTGATATGTTGATCAAAAGCTTCCAGGCCCAATAAGTACGCCTTGCAAGAGTAACCAGGAGGCTACAGAGAAGCATGATTGCGTAAAGCAAGATCATGCTTCCCCCTCGATGGTAATAAGATTACCCACTGGCCTGAAGTCTTTGTTCAGCTTCCTCCCGTAGGTCAGCTCCGCTACTGGCAGCTCCTGCTTCAGCTGTGTCTGTGGCTGTAACTGTAACTGTCGCTGTAACAGTAGCTGTAACTGTCGCTGTAACTGTCGCTGTAATGGCCTGAAGTCTTTGTTCAGCTTCCTCCCGTAGGTCAGCTCCGCTACTGGCAGCTCCTGCTTCAGCTGTGGCTGTGGCTGTAACTGTAACTGTAACTGTCGCTGTAACTGTCGCCGTAACTGTCTCTGGCTCCAACTGGAAAAGGAAAAGAGGATCTTCAAGCTGTCCTCTCCCCTCTTATAGAGTTTTTGACATCATCAAGCACCGCCTGAACGACCAGGGCCGATTGGTTCTTGACTTGGCCCCTCCCCCTAGCGTAGCCGTTAACACCTCCCCTCAGCCAGCCCCATGACTCATCACACAGGAAGTTGTCTGCTTCCTGGAATGCTCTTTGGGCTTCCTGCCCCGGAAGAGCAAGCCACAGTGTCCAGAGGCTCAATGAGGTAAGCTGAGTCATTCAAAGAAAACAAAGGCCATTCTGGCTACACATGACCAATGTGAAAATTAATTTCACTCATCTATACATATTTATGATTGAAGAGTTGTTTTTCTTTTTTCACATTGGAGTGAGAAGAGGGGAAAAAGAATAGGGATAAAGTCATAAAAATGAAGGAAAGAAAAGAGGATCTTTGAAACATCATTTAAAAAATTCACAGAAGAGAATAGAAGGCAGGCCAGAAAGAGTAACAGAGAAGTTTGAAAGCTACAAGTTGAATTTATTATATATTTAAAAATAAAATTGAGATGAATATACCATGAAGCTATAATTTTACACAACTCTTTTTTCTGTTCTACTATCTATTAGCAATGCACATTTTGTTTAGTATTTGTTAAGTTCAGAATAAAAATAAATAAATTTAACCAAAAATAAAGAAGAAAACAAAATTCATTATCTTCCCCAAAATACCTCCCTAATCTTTTACTGTTCAGGAGACTATCATCCTTCCAGTTACCCAGGTTCACAATCAAGTTATATTTCTTGTCTCCTCACTGTCTCTCACCCTATATATACAATCAATTGCCAGATCTTATTTGTTCTCTCTTTTAAAACCTCACTGACATTTTTTTTGATATGCCCCCTCCTCTCCACCTACATTTCCCTCATCACCTTTTCCTTGAACCACTGCAAATATCCTCCTATTTTGTCTCCATGAATTAAAGACTCTCCTTACTCTAAACCAGCTTCCACACAATCACAAAAGGAAATTTTCTAAAGTTCAGATTTGATAATGTCAACCCCCTGCTCAAAAAACTGCAGCAGTTTTCTATTGCCTCTAGAATCAAATACAAACTTCCTTGTTTGGCACTTGAAGCTTTTCACAGCCTAGTCCTTTGCTACCTTTCTAGTCTACCTAAATAAAAATCACTCCCTTCTCTGGCCTAGTCATACTGCCCTACTTGCTGTTCTTCACACATGAGGTTCCATTTCCCATGCGTATACCTTAAAACTGACTTTCTCCTCTTCCTGGAATGCATTTCCTTCTTACGTGCATCTCTTGTAATCCTTGGTCTCCTTCACTATCAGTTTAAGTGGTACATTCTATACGGTACCTTTTTCTGATCCGCTAGCTGCTAATGAACTACCCCCCCAATGTTATATTATATTCATTTGTGTGTGTTCATATTTACATATCAAATCAGAATGGCAGGTCCAGGATGGCAGGAACTGATTAATTTTTGCTTTTGTATCCCCAACGTTTAGCACAGTGTCTGGCAGAAGGCATCTGCTTAATAAATGCTCATTAACTGATTGAATGATAGTGTCTCTGGCAGTTCCAAGCAGTGTGACTCCTAGCTAGCCTTTAGCCACAGGAAAAAAAAATTGTCATGGGCCAGGCCTGCAGAGGACACTCCAGAAGATTCCTGTCTTGGCAGGAGATACAGCTTTCCGTGTATCACAACATTTACACTGTTCCAGAAATGGTATGCCTAGAGTTTCTCCCTTGTGCTGAAGTTCCTACAGAATAAATGTTTGCCAAGGGATCAGAAATACAATCCACCTTCTATCTCCAAGATCCTCTCAGTTACCAAGAGACATGGTATTTCCAAAGCCTGTCTAAGTCACTGAGTCAATACTCCCCATCAGTCTAGGAACTTGACAGAACACCCCTGACCTCAAGGAAACTTCATTCTTGGGAGCCAGGGGTGGCAAACAACATGATATAATAATTAAATACAGCATGTACACAACACAAATGAAATTATGAGGGTAGTCAAGAGGTACCAACACTTGGAGAAATCACCAAAAATCTCGAAATGGGTGACATGTGAGCTGAGCTTTAAAGGGAGCCAGGAGTAGCAAATAGTGGAGGAGAGAAAAGAAAGCCTTGTCCCAGGCCTGATAACACCCAGTGTCAAAGAAAGAAGGAAATGGAGTGTCATGTGCAAGGAACAACAAGTAGATGAGTTGGGATGCAGCATTGGAGGAATAAGGATTAATCAACTTGGAAAGATCAGCTGGGGCCAGATTATGGAGGCTTTAAATGTGAAACAGAGGAGTTGGTATTTTATCCTAGAAGTAATAACACTGATGCTTCTTGTGTTTTAAGAATGTCAATTTGACAGCTTGTGGAAGATGAATTGGAGAGGTAAAATACTAGATATAGGGAGACCAATTAGGTAGCTATCGCAACGGTCCAGGTGAAAGGTGATAAGGGACAGAACTAGAGTGATTGTGATGTGAGTGGAGAAAAGGGAACAGATGTGAGAAATATGAAAAAATACAACTGACAAGACTTAGCAATTAATTGGTTATGGAGGGGTAAATTGAGAATGAGGAGTTAGGGAGATAAAAAGCCACTAAATCATACATGCTCTTTGGCCCAGCTATAGCCCTACTAGAAATACAACCCTGAGGAATGCAAAGATATAGGGAAAGGACAAAACATACAAAAATATTCATAGCAGTACTTTTTATTGTAGCAAACAACTGAAACCTAAATGACAGAATCATAGATCAAGAGTTTGATCAGACGTAGGAAGCCATCTAGTTTAGGCTCCATGTTTTCTGTTGAGGAAACAGAGTCTCAGGAAGATTAAATGATTTACCATAGTCATCAAGGCCATAAGTGTCAAAAATAATATTTAAAAACAGATCTTATGAATCTGGAGTCAATACTTTCAGATTTGACTTTTTTGGGAGGAGCAGAGAATGAGGACACTGTTTGAAAGTCTTCCGTCTCATTGAATGTCTATTTTTTTTTTGACCTGAAGAATAATACTCAATTTTGCTAGGTAGGTGATTCTTGGTTGTAATTCTAGCTCCTTTGCCCTCTGGAATATCATATTCCAGCCCTCAGATCCTTTAATGTAGAAGCTGTTAAATCTTGTGTTTTATGTATAATTAAAAAATGAGGAGCAGATTTCACCAGGAATAGTCAAGAGTTTCATATCTCTGTGAACAACACACTGAGCTCCAAGTTATACAGCAATGTATTGCAAATCAATGCAATGTAATCTTAAGAAATAAATCCACTCTTCACACACACACACGTACACACTTAATAGTATTATTTCCAAATACATGTAAAGATAGTCTCAAAACTAATTTTTGTAAGATTTTGAGATCCAAATTTTTCTCCCTCCATCCCTTCCTTCACCCTTCCACAAGACAGCAAGCAATGGGATATACAAGTACTATCAGGCTAAACATATTTCCACGTTAGACAAGTTGTGAAAGAAGAATCAGAACAAAAGGGAAAAACCATGAGAAGAAAAAAGGGAAAACAACAAAAATAGTATGCCTAAAGTGCATATGCAACAGAGCTACATTCAGGCTCCATAGTTTTTTCTCTGGATGCACTTCTGAGAAGAGCTAAGTTCCTCAGTTGATCATCACACAATGTTTCTATGACTATGTACAATGCTGTCCTGGTTCTGCTCACTTCATCAGTTAATGTAAGACTGAAATCTGCCTGCTCATCATTTCTTATATAGCACAATAGTATTCCATTACATTCATATACCACAATTTGTTCAGCCATTTGCAGTTGATGGGCACCCCCTCCATTTCCAATTATTTGCCACCACAAAGAAAGCTGCTATAAAATTTTTTGTACTTTTGGATTCTTTTCCCTTTTTATGATCTCTTTGGGATACAGACCAAGTAGTGGTATTGCTGGGTCAAACGGTATGCACAATTTTATAGTCCTTTGGGCATAGTTGCAAGTTGTTCTCCAGAACGGTTGAATCAGCTCACAACTCCATCAACAATGCATTAGTCTTCCAATTTTCCCACATCTTCTCCAATATTCATCATTTTCCTTTTCTGTCATATTAGACAATTTGATAGATATAAAGTGGTACCTTCGAATTGTTTTAATTTGCATTTCTCTGATCAATAGTGATTTAGAGCACTTTTCCTATGACTACAGGTAGCTCTAATTTCTTCATCCAAAGACTGCCTGTTCATATCCTCAGACCATTTATCAACTTGGGAAAATAATTCCATTCTTTGTTTATTTTTTTCTCTTTTGGAGGGGGGAAGGCAGGGTAATTGGGTTTAAGCGACTTGCCCAAAGTCACACAGCTAGTAAGTGTGTCAAGTGTCTGAGGTCCTCAGACCTCAGATTCAGGTCCTCCTGTTTCCAGGGATGGTGTTCTACTCACTGTACCACCTACCTGCCCTTAAATAACTCTATTCTTAAAGCCAGATTATGAAAGGAAAGTAGAAATTGAGAGGTTACAGAAAATCTGAAGAGGGAAAATTTGAAGATCCTGAAGTTATTGAAAACTTACAAGTACCACAGACTCCAGAAGTATTTTTACTTAATATTGAAATAGACAGAAAAAATTATTTTGAATAAGAGATAGGCATACTTAGACCCCTGTTAGAGTTTGATGGCACGAATCCAAATGATAGGCAAACTATTCAAAAATTGAGTAATTCACAAAACCTGGTCTCTGCTATAATCATTGTGAGTGAATACACTTTAAGGAGAATGTAAACATATTTCAGAACCTACAAACACCAGTATTGCAATTATTTCTATGGTGAAGCCCATATGAAAACCTATAAATTCTCCTAGAGACAGCCCAGCTTAACAAATGATGAAAGACCTGTGGAAAGACATTGGAAGATGGCATTAATATCTAGACAGTGTATGTGGCAGAAAATGTGAACACTTTATTACCCAAAAAGTCTGTAGAACAAAATACAAAAAACAAAGTGGATCCAAAATTTTTGATACCCTGAATCAAAATTTTGAAGTGAAAACCAAAAGGCTAAATTGATATAAAAAGTCAAAACAGCATGAGAACAAAATGATTAGACATCAATTTAAAAACTATACTATAGAGATTTGAGAAACAATGAAATTAGAGAATGAGAACTCTCATAAAGGAAGATCTGAACTGTTTTTGTCATCTATATGGTCAAAAGAAGTCCAACAACAAAGTTACAAGTTGGATCAAATGCAAAACAGAAAATGTCCATCCTACTAATATAATAAATAACAAAACAGTTATATCAAAGGAGCTTTTCTGCAAAAATTGAGAGATAAAATTGCAGACAATATCTACAATTATTGGCTCAAATTCTTTATGGTTGCATGTCTGCTTCTAGCAAAAAATTTTGCAAGCTTCATCACTGATGATGGCTTGACCCTATTTTTCTTAACAGAAGGCATATAGGAATCTACTACAAAAAGATGCAGACATCAGTGATTCTTCCAAACATAGAACATTTACATATTTATGCACATTCTACAAAGCATTTACAGCTTATATCACTCAAAATCCATAGCTATTTATTGGAAGAATACTGCCTGTGAAGGAAAAAGGATATATCAAAAAGTCCCAGAGGGAAGAGACAAGATGACAGGGAGAAAACAGGGACTTCCTTGAGCTCTCCCCCAAATCCCTCCAAACACCTGTAAAAAATGACTCTAAACAAATTCTAGAGCTACAGAACCCAAGAAATGACAGAATGAAACAAGTCTCCAGCCCAAGATGCCCTGGATGATCACTGGGAAGGGTCTATCACACTGTGCTGGAAGCAGACAGAACAGGCCAGAGCAGACCTGGTGGATCAGGCCTCAGGGCACTGAATCACTGGCAGCTGTGGTGGTTTCCAGACTTTGCAACCCACAAATGCCTAAGACAATATAGCAGGTCAGTAGGAAAACTGCTGGATCTGGGTAAGAGAAGTGCTCAGTCCGGCCTCAGCCCCAGGGCAGCAGAGGTAGCTGCAGAGGCAGTGGCAGCAGCAGTAGCCCTGGCTGCTTCCTGAGGCCCAGGCCCACAGATGGCAGAAGAATCAAGGAGCTGATCAGAGCTGGAGTTTTCTGCTTCCCTCCTAATCATTGTTGCATTGGCTTTGTGCAAAAACTTTTCAATTTAACTTAATAGAAATTATCCATTTTGCATTTTGTAATGCTCTCTATCTCTTGTTTGGTCACGAATTCTTCCCTTCTCCAGAAAGCTGACAGGTAAGCTATTCATTGCTCTGCCAAATTGCTTATAGTATCAGCCTTCATTCCTAAATCATGAACCCATTTTGACTTTATTTTGGTATGTGGTGTAAGATATTTGTCTATGCCCAGTTTCTGCCATACTATTTTCCAGTCTTCTGAGCAGTTTTTGTGAAATAGTGAATTCTTAACCCAGAAGCTGGATTGTTTGGGTTTATCAAAGATTAGATTGCTATACTGATTGATTACTGCATCTTGTGTACCTAAACTATTCCACTGATCCACCACTCTGTTTCTTGACCAGTACCATGTAGTTTTGATCACCGCTGCTTTATAATACAGTTTAATAATTTGTATGGCTAGGCCACCTTCCCTAGCATTTCTTTTCATTAATTCCCTTGATATTCTGGACCTTTTGTTCTTCCAGATGAATTTTGTTATTATTTTATCCAGCTCTGTAAAATGATTTTTAGTAGTTCAATTAGTATGGTACTGAATAAGTAAATCAATTTAGGTAAAATTGTCATTTTTATTATATTAGCTTGGCCTAACCACAAGCAACTTATATTTTTCCATTTTTTTAGATCTGACTTTATTTGATTGAGAAGTGTTTTGTAATTGTGTTCATATAGGCCCTGAGTTTGTCTTGACAGATAGATTCCCAAATATTTTATAGGGTCTACAGCAACTTTAAATGGAATTTCTCTTTCTATATCTTGCTGTTGGGCTTTGATAGTCATGTATAGGAATGCTGAGGATTTATATGGGCTTATTTTATATCCTGCAACTTTACTAAATTAATTTATTATTTCAAGTAGTTTTTTTACCTGAATCTCTAGGATTCTCTAAGTAAATGATGATATCATCTGCAAAGAATGATAACTTAGTTTCTTCTTTGGCTATTCTAGTTCCTTCAATTTCTTTTTCTTCTCTTATTGCTAAAGCTAACATTTCTAGTACCAAATTGAATAACAGGGGTGATAATGGACATCCTTGTTTCACCTCCAATCTTACTGGAAATGCCACTAGCTTATCCCTATTACATATAATGCTTGGTGATGGTTTTAGGTAGATAATAATTATCATTTTAAGGAAGACTCCATTGATTTCTATGCTTTCTATTGTTTTTAATAGGAATGGGTGTTGTATTTTGTCAGAAAGCTTTTTATGTATCCATTGAGATAACCATATGGTTTTTGATAGTTTTGTTGTCATGTTCAATTATGCTGATAGTTTTCCTAATACTGAACCAGCTTTCCAGTCCTGGAGTAATCCTACTTGGTCATGGTGTATTATTCTCATGATAAGTTATTGCAATCTTTTTGCTAACATTTTATTTTAAAATTTCACACCAACATTTATTAGGGATATTGGTCTATAATTTTCTTTTTATGTTTTGACTCTTCCTGGTTTGCATATTAGTACCATATCTGTGTCATAAAAAGAATTTGGTAGGACTCCTTTATCTATTTTCCCTTTGGGAATTAATTGTTCTTTAAATGTTTGATAGAATTCACATGTAAATCCATCTGGCCCTGGCGATGCTTTCCCAGGGAGTTCATTGATGGCTTGCTCAATTTCTTTTTCTGAGATGGAGTTATTTAGGTATTTTACTTCCTCTTCTGTTGACCTGGGAAATTTATATTTTTGTAAACATTCATCCATTTTCCAAAGATTGTCAAATTTATGGGCCTAAAGTTGGGCAGAATCATAGCTAATTATTGTTTTAATTTCCTCTTCATTGGAGGTGAATTCACCCTTTTCATTTTTGATACTGGTAATTTGGTTTTCTTCTTTCTTTTTTTTTAATCAAATTGACCAGAGGTTTATCAATTTTATTGGTTTTTCATAAAACTAGGTCTTTGTTTTATTACTAATTCAATAATTTTCTTGGTTTCAATTTTATTAATCTTTCCTTTGGTTTTCAGTATTTCTAATTTGGTATTTAATTGGGCATTTTCAATTTGTTCTTTTTCTAGCTTTTTCAGTTGTATGTCCAATTCATTGATCTCCTTTTTCTCTATTTTATTCACGTAAGCATTTAGAGATATAAAACTTCTCCTAGGAACTGATTTTTCTTCATCCCATAAGTTTAGGTATGTTGTCTCATTACTGTCATTCTCTTGAATAAAGTTTTTGATAGTTTCTATGATTTGTTCTTTGACCATTCTTTAGGATGAGATTATTTAATTTCCAATTAATTTTTAGCTTATCTTTCCATGGTCCTTTATTACAAATAATTTTTATTACATCATGATTTGAAAAAGATGCATTGACTATTTCTGCCTTTCTGTACTGGATTGTGAGGTTTTTATGCCCTGCTACATGGTCAGTTTTTATGTATATGCCATGTACTGCTGAGAAAAAGGTATATTCCTTTCTATCCTCATTCAGTTTTCTCCAGAGTTCTATCATATCTAACTTTTCTAAAATTCTGTTCACCTCCTTAACTTCTTTCTTGTTTATTTTGAGGTTAGATTTATCAATTTCAGAGAGGGGGAGGTTGAGGTCCCCCACTAGTATAGTTTTGCAGTATATTTCTTCTGATAAGTCCCTTAACTTCTCTAAGAATTTGTAGGTTATACCCCTTGGCACACTTGGTATATATGTTAAGTAATGATTCTGCTTCATTGTCTATGGTGCCTTTTAGCAGAATTTAGTTTCCTTTCTTATCTCTTTTAATTAGATCTATCTTTGCTTTTGCTTTGTCTGAGATCAGGATTGCTGCCTCTGCTTTTTTTTACTTCAGCTGAAGCATAACATATTTGACTCCAGTCTTTTCCCTTTACCCTGTGTGTATCCCCCTGTTTCAAATGTGTTTCTTGTAGACAACATATTGTAAGACTTTGGTTTTTAATTCATTTTGCTATCTGCCTACATTTTATGGGAGAACTCATACCATTCACAATCACAGTTATGATTACTATCTGCCTTTTTTTTCCATCCTATTCCCCCACCCCATTTATGCTTTTCTTTCTCCCTTTTCCCTTCCACTCCTCAAAAGAGTTCAAAATATTCAATGAAATAGAGGATTGTCAAGCATTCCTGATTAAAAGACTAGAACTGAATAGAAAATTTAACTTTAAATACAAGAATCAAGAGAAGCATGAAAAGGTGAATGGGGAAGAGAAATCATAAGGGACTTACTAAAGTTGAATTGTTTACATTTCTACATGGAAATATGACATTTGTAACTCATGGGACCTTTCTCAGTATTAGGGTAGTTGAAGGTGATATGCATATATATAGACAAAGTGCACATTGTGAGTTGAATATGAAGGGATGATATCTAAAAAATTAAAGTAATTGGTGACAGGAATCTATTGAGAGAAGGAGAAAGGGAGAGATAGAATGGGGTAAATTATCTCACATAAAAGTGGCAAGAAAAAGCAGTTCTACTGGAAGAGAAGAGGGGGTAGGTGAAAGGGAATGAGTCAACCTTGCCCTCATCAGATTTGGCTTAATGAAGAAATAACATATGCACTCAATTGGGTATCTTACCCTACAGGAAAGTAAGGAGAAGGGTATAAGAGGGGGAAATGATAGAAGGGAGGGCAGATTGGGGGAGGAGGTAGTCAAAAGCAAATACTTTTGAAAGGGGTCAGGGTCAAAGGAGAAAATGGAATAAAGGGGGTCAGTATAGGATGGAGGGAAATACAGTTAGTCTTTCATAACATGAATATTATGGAAGTGTTTTGCAAAACAATACATGTATAACCTGTATTGAATTGCTTGCCTTCTCCAGGGGAGTGGGTGGGGGGGAAAGATGGGAGAGAATTTGAACTCAGAGTTCTAAGAACAAATGTTAAAAAACTTGTTATTACATGCAACTAGCAAATAAGATATACAAGCAAAGGGGTATAAAAATCTATCTTGCCCTAGAAGGAATTAAGGGGAAAGAGAATGGGGGAGGACAGTGTGATAGTAGGGAGGGCAGACTGGGGAAAGGGGTGATCAGAATACAGGCCATCTTGGGATAGGGATGAGGGTAGGGATGGGGAAAAAATTATAACTCAAAATCTTGTGCAAATGAATGTTAAAAACTAAAAATAAATTAAAAATCAAAAGGCCCTTACAAACTCAGTAAACATTGAACAAGACACGTGAAAATGCCATAAAATTTATACTGCCTGTATTGGTTATTGCAAAGCATTTGACTTAATTACTTATTCATGAAATAGATAAGTAGGGTAAATATATAAAAGAAACTGAAGTATAGTGAAAAAGCTAGAGCATTCCCATATTTTCCTATGAAAAAAATGGTTCTCCTATTAAAACATGGCACCAACACAAAAGTTGCATGAAGAGTTTATTTAAAATGTGACATTTTTCAGGGACAGTGTTTAAGCCTATGCTGGTTCTGCCTTGTCCTAAACTCATTATCACAGGTCTCAAATAAAAGTGAATAAGACTTCCAAATTAGAGAGGATGTTGAACAAAAAAATCTTATTAATCACATATATCTGTATCTCTCTATTTACCTATCTATATCTATAATTATATCTATATTTATCTATATAGCTTTCTATCTATATCTATGTGTGTGTATATGTATATATATACATATGTATACATATAAACACATATACACATATGGCATCATTATATGACTCTACCAAAATAATATTAAACAGGTCTTAAACTTCATGGACTCATTCTCTGGTGAGACCAAAAAGATTTGATAAGTGCCCAAATCCTTAAAACATGCCAAAGAGAAAATAGAGGCTTTGAGCTTCAACAGAAAGGTAGAATTGAACCGACTGGCAAAGGCAATATTTTATAAATACCTTAGTGTAGTTTAGGCAAAACATATTGAGCATAACTTTATCAAGAAGAAAGCATAGATCTCACTTTATATCTAGAGACCCCCAAATACTCTAGAATTTCATAAATAAAATATTCTAACACTGAAGCAGCATTGCGAACAAAATTATTGCACACAACAAAATGAATATACTATTGATCCACCAAAATTTAAGAATCTTTTAAATATTTATTTATTTGTTTGTTTATTTATTTATTTATTTGTTTGGTTTTAGTTTTCAACATTCATTTCCATAAAATTTTGAGTTACAAATTTTCTCCCCATCTCTCCACTAACCCCCATCTCAAGATGGCATGCATTCTGATTATCCCTTCCCCTAGTCTGCCCTCCCAATCTATCACCCTACCTGCCCCCCATCCCTTTCCACCTTACTTTCTTGTAGGCAAGATAGATTTCTATACCCCATTGCCTGTATATCTTATTTCCCAGTTGCTTGTTAAAACAATTTTTAGCATATGTTTTTAAAACTTTGAGTTCCAGATTCTCTCCATTCTTCCCTCCCAACCTACCCTCATGGAGAAGGCAACCGATTAAATATAGGTTATATATGTGCAGTTATGCAAAATGCTTCCATAATATTCATGTTATGAGACTAACTATATTTCCCTCCATCCTATCCTGCCTCCCCCATTTATTCTATTTTCTCCTTTGACCCTTTCCTTTTTCAAAAGTGATTGCTTCTGACTACCCCCTCCCCCAATCTACCTTCCCTTCTATCATCGCCCCTACCCCTGCCTTATCCCCTTCCCCCTGATTGGGTAAGATACCTAATTGAGTGTGTATGTTATTCCCTCCTTAAGCCAAATCTGATGAGAGTAAGATTGACTCATTCCCTTTCACCTCCCCCCTCTTCCCCTCCATTATAATAGCTTTTTCTTGCCTCTTTTTTACAAGGTAATTTACCCTATTCTATCTCTGCCTTCCTTCTTCTCCCAACATATTCTTCTCTCGCCCTTTAATTTTATTTTTTAGATATCATCCCTTCATATTCAACTTACCCTGTTCTTCTGTAAATTATATGAATATATGTATGTATGTATATTCTCTTTAACTACCCTAATACTGAGAAAGGTCTCACGAGTTACAAATATCATCTTTCCATGTTGGAATATAAACAGTTCAACTTTAATAAGTCCCTTATGATTTCACTTTCCTGTTTACCTTTTCATGTTTCTCTTTATTCTTCTTTTGAAAGTCAAATTTTCTGTTCAGCTCTACTTTTTTCATCAAGAATGCTTCAAAGTCATCTATTTGTTCCCCTGAAGGATCATAATCAGTTTTGCTGGGTAGGTGATTCTTGCTTTTAATCCTAGCTCCTTTGCTCTCTGGAATATCATATCCCAAGCCCTTCAATCCCTTAATGTAGAAGCTGATAGATCTTGTGCTATCCTGACTGTGTTTCCACAGTACTCAAATTGTTTCTTTCTGGCTGTTTGCAGTATTTTCTCCTTTACCTGGTAACTCTGAAACTTGGCTACAATATTCCAATAAGTTTTCCTTTTGGGATCTTTCTCAAGAGGCAATTGGTGAATTCTTTCAATTTCTGTTTTACCCTCTGGTTCTAGAACATCAGGGCAGTTTTCCTTGGTAATTTCCTGAGAGATGATGTCTATGCTCTTTTTTTGATCATGACTTTCAGGTAGTCCAATAATTTTTAAATTATCTCTCCTGGAAGTATTTTCAAGGGTTTTTCCAATTAGATATTTTACATTGTCTTCTACTTTTTCATTATTTTGTTTCTGTTTTACAATTTCTTGATTTCTCATAAAGACATTAGCTTCCATTTGCTCCATTCTAATTTTGAAGGAATTATTTTATTCAGTGGTCTTTTGGACCTCATTTTTCATTTGGCCAATTCTTCTTTTCAAGGCATTCTTCCCCTCATTGGTTTTTTGAACCTTTTTGCCACTTGGGTTAGTCTATTTTAAGGTGTTATTTTCTCCAGCATTTAGCAAGCTATTGACTCATTTTTCATGATTTTTCTTGCCTCACTCTCATTTCTGTTCCCAATTTTACATCTACTTCTCTTGCTTGATTTTCAAACTCCTTTTTGAGGTCTTCTATGGCCTACAACCAAGTCATATTTTTCTTGGATGTTTGGATGTAGGAGCTTTGACTTTGTTGTCTTCTTCTGGTTGTATGTTTTGATCTTCTTTGTTACCCAAGTAAGAATCTATAGTCTGATTTTTTTACACTGTTTGCCCATTTTCCAAGCCAACTACTTGCCTTTTGAACTCTTTGTCAGGGTTGGACTCTGCTTCTAGTGTGGAGAGTGCTCCGTGCCAAGTTTCAGAGGTTTTGTGTAGCTGTTACCAGACATATTTTTAGGCACTTGTAAATTTTCAGTTCTTCTAAGGTAGTATAATCAAAGGAGAGGTATTTACTCTTCTTATGGCCTGTACTCTGGGCTGTGAGTGACCCCAAGCACTCTTTTCTGCCTTGGAACTGTGAGGAAGATTCCCTCTTCATAGCTGCCACAAGCTCTGCCATGCCAGCACTCCTCCTCATCCCAAGACCACCACCCAGGACTGTGACCCAGTTCCAACCAGGACAAAGCAAGAGAATCCTGCCTCAGTGCCTGCAAAGAGATCCCTTCAATGTCCCTCTGATCAGCTGCTTGATCCCCTCCCCCATCCATGGGACTGGAGCTCCAGAAGCAGCCACTGCTGCTACTGGTGCTGCTGCTGCCACAGTTGCCAGTTACCACCATCTTCACTGCCCTAGGGTTGGGGCCAGACCATGCTCTTCTCTCACCCACATCCAACAGTTTCCCCAATGACCTTCTACTTTGTCTTTGGTGTTTGTGGGTTGAGAAATCTGGAAACCACCACAGATGCCAGTGATTCAATCCTCTGAGGCCTGCTTTGACCCAGTCTGTGCCAGTATGGCCCATGCTGAACTGCATACTGCTCCCAGCCTGCTGGGATAGAGCATTCCTTTTGGTCTTCCAGGTTGTCTTGGGATGGAGATTTGTTTCACTCTGTGATTTTGTGGGTTCTGTAGCTCTAGAATTTGTTTAGAGTCATTTTTACAGGTATTTGGAGGGGTTTGGGGGAGACCTCAAGCAAGTCCCTGCTTTTACTTTGCTATCTTGGCTCCACCTCCAAGGATGTTTTTAATAGGCATTATTATTGAATACACATAATTTCAAAATGATATGCTATAAAAAAAACTTTTCAAAATATAGAGACCTAGAGGAAGAAATTAAATCCACAGTGGAATGAGAGGAGGTACACAACATACCTGTCATAGTTTTTGCTCTTGAAGTAATCCTGAAGAAAATTTCAATGTGATTACAGAAAGTTAGCTTATATCCTAATATTATTTTTCCATTTGAAAATCAGTCATTTTGTACATTAAATAGGAAACCACAGAAAATTAAATATGTAAGATAGAATACAAGATACAAGCATGATACTGACTTGTCCTCAGAGAATTCTCATCTAAATCCCACCAAAAAGAATGAGAAAAAAGAGATAACAATGAAAAGAATAGATATAATTTACATAACTCTTAAAGTTTTTCTTAAATTTTACTTACATGATTTAATCTGAGTTTCATAACAACCCTATGAGGTACCTGACTGGTATAAAAAAATGAATACCACAAAGTGGTTGCATTATTCACATTTATACCACATGTTTCCATTGGGCTAGAACCAATTGCTATATTTTACCTAATCACAATTATGAAAAGTGCCAATTTTAACAAATTTAACTATTTCACAAAATTCATTTTCGGTTCTAATGAGGACTTAGACAGATAGATATTATTTCTAAATTTATAGGTGAGAAAGATAATGCTTAGATTAAGTTAATATTTGCTATCTAATAAAAATTCTATTATGTATATAAAACTCTGAATAATAGGTTGGAGTTGATGTTTCTTTAAAGCTAAATCCTTTTTTAGAAGCAAATACATATGTTAAATTTATCCATGGCTTTCTGCGAATTGAGTATCACACCTACAAATTGTGGACCTTAAAATCCAGCTTTGATTTAATAGTTTGATATTGGTGAAATCAATCTCTAGCCTATGTGTGGCTCCCTGTAATTTTATTGTGGTTATAGTTATTGTCTTGCACTAGTGAAGTGATGGATGGCAGAGTTGCTAACTCAATTTTACATCAGCTTCTTGCCCATCTCACAACAGCCCTTCATAAATCTGAATAATTTGTAACTGCTCGGCAGCCTTCATGCCAGTTACAGAGTGGTTTCTGTCTGAAATTATGTATGATTGCAGCCTCTTTTGAAAACTGTATCAGTTTTTATTGTTTCCATAACTGAATTATGTTTTCATATCTCTTACACTTGTGCAGTCTGTATTGCTTAGCAACAAGTTTCAAGGAATTAGAAGAACATACTATGTTGAACCCCTGCTCAGAGCACCACCTAAATGCTTTCATTTTTAACTTTTGACTGATGGACTTCATGAATCTCATTGAGATCAGCTGAGTTATTTTTTTAAATTCTTTTTTGAATAAGTTGGTATTTATGCAAATCCCTAATTGCTGGCACTTAGGATCTTCATTATACAGCATCAGGCACTACCTGGTGTAGATATTGGCTCACCAACAGGGATTTCATGAATTCATCAGGAAATTCTTCAGTAGAAATTACCCTTTAATAAATTTAAATACAATCCCATTTAGGAGACATTGCTTTGAATTAATGAATTATACCCAAACATTTTATTATATTGTACCTTATTTCTGAGGATGATACAGATGATCTGCTATAAGATGGTCATTTTTGGTTTTGCCACTTAGGTAATGGGTTATTAGGAGACATTTTCTCTCCTGATCCCGCTTGTGACCAACAGTATACATTTGGGGGATAGTAGGATAGAGTGGCAGTCTATGACAAAAGAAAAGACTTATATCAAATGAACTTATTGGACTTGCTGGAGTCTGGATGTTCTATATTCAAATCCTCCTTTGGACATTATGAGATATGACACTGTGGAAGGGGAAGTCATTAAGTACTGTTTCAGTTTATGTTGCTAAGCAATAAATCTCCAGGAATAGAAAGTCAAGTGTGATTAATCAGCATATTTTATGAAACCTACTTTATAGCATCTATCTCACATGGTTATTGTGAGGACCAAATAAGATCATAGAATCACAAACAAGAACTAAATGGAACCTGAGTTAAAATACCACTTCTGACATTACTAACTGTGTGACCATGAGCAGGCCACTAACCTCTTTGATCCTTAATTTCCTCATTTGAAAGATGGAGATGATAATACCTATAGTTCCTAATTCATAAGACTGGCATGAAGTTCAAATGAGATAATTATTTAACATGCTTTGCAATGTTTCGTGTACTATCAAAATATGAACTTTACATAAATAATTGATCTATAAGTATTGAATTTGTGGCCCTGGCCTCATTAGCACTATAATTAACTAAGATTACTCCCCAGATACAATTCTAAAATTATCTAGCAAAACAAATATCCATTCCCTTTTATTCTGTTACCAGGACAAATTATAGGAATTGTTGTATAGTATATTGCTGCAATGTGGTCACGGCTCTTACTTACTTCATAGGCCACACTGATATCAAATGTAAAAGGGACTTTAGAGAATACGTAGTGCAAACCTGGGGACAGAGAATGATTCAGTGAAGGAAGTGGAGTCAGGGAGAGGGGGGAGGAATGCTAATTTGGAATTAGAGGACCTGGACTCAAATCCTAGTCTGTCACTGTATTGCTCTTCTGTAAGTCACATAACTTCTTTACACTTCAGTTTTCTGTTTTGAAGAATGAGGGCATTTGCATATAGGACATTTTTTTAAATTTAATTTATTTATTTAATATATTTAGTTTTCAGCATTGTTTTTCACAAGAGTTTGAATTACAAATTTTCTCCCCATTTCTACCCTCCCCCCCCCCACTCCAAGATGGTGTATATTCTGGTTGCCCTGTTCCCCAGTCATGCCTCCCTTCTGTCACCCCACTCCCCTCCCATCCCCTTTTCCCTTCCTTTTTTGTACGGCAAGCTAAATTTCTACTCCCCATTGCCTGTGTATCTTATTTTCTAGTTGCATGCAAAAAGCTTTATTTTTGTTTTTGAACGTCTGTTTTTAAAAACTTTGAGTTCCAAATTCTCCCCCGTCCTCCCTTCCCACCCACCCTCCCCAAGAAGTCAAGCAATTCAACATAGGCCGCATGTGTATCATTATATATAACCCTTCCACAATACTCATGTTGTGAAAGATTAACTATATTTTGCTCCTTCCCAAGCCATCCCCCTTTATTGAATTTTCTCCCTTGACCCTGTCCCCTTTTGAAAGTGTTTGTTTTTGATTACCTCCACCCCCATCTGCACTCCCCTCCATCATCCCCCCCTTTTTTTTATCTTCTTCTCTCTTCTTTCCTGTGGGGTAAGATACCCAATTGGGTATGTATGGTATTCCCTCCTCAGGCCAAATCTTATGAGAGCAATGTTCACTCATTTCCCCCTCACCTGCCCTCTCCCCTCCTCCCACAGAACTGCTTCCTCTTGCCACCTTTATGCGAGATAATCCACCCCATTCTATCTCTCCCTATCTCCCTCTCTCAGTATTTTCCTCTCTCATCCCTTAATTTGATTTTATTTCTTTTAGATATCTTCCCTTCATCTTCAACTCACCCTGTGTCTGCCCTCTCTCTCTCTCTCTCTCTCTCTCTGTCTCTCTCTCTCTCTCTCTGTCTGTCTCTCTCTCTCTCTCTCTAGATATATATATATATATATATATATATATATATATATATATATATACACACACATATATACACATAGATAGATACATACATATTCACTTATAAATATATATATATACATAAACATATATACACATATGCATATTCCCTTCAGCTACCCTAATACTGAGGTCTCATGAATCATACACATCATCTTTCCATGTAGGAATGTAAACAAAACAGTTCAACTTTAGTAAGTCCCTTGCAATTTCTTTTTCTTGTTCTTTTTCTTGATTACCTTTTCATGCTTCTCTTGATTCTTGTGTTTGAAAGTCAAATTTTCTATTCAGTTCTGGTCTTTTCACTGAGAAAGCTTGAAAGTCCTCTATTTTATTAAAAATCCATATTTTGCCTTGGAGCATGATACTCAGTTTTGCTGGGTAGGTGATTCTTAGTTTTAATCCCAGCTCCATTGACCTCCGGAATATCGTATTCCAAGCCCTTCGATCTCTTAATGTAGAAGCTGCCAGATCTTGGGTTATTCTGATTGGGTTTCCACAATACTCAAATTGTTTCTTTCTGGCTGCTTGCAGTATTTTCTCCTTGATCTGGGAGCTCTGGAATTTGGAGACAATATTCCTAGGAGATTTCTTTTTGGGATCTATTTGAGGAGGTGATCGATGGATTCTTTCAATTTCTATTTTGCCTTGTGGCTCTAGAATATCAGGGCAGTTCTCCTTGATAATTTCTTGAAAGATAATATCTAGGCTCTTTTTTTGATCATGGCTTTCAGGTAGTCCAATAATTTTTAAATTATCTCTCCTGGATCTATTTTCCAGGTCAGTGGTTTTTCCAATGAGATATTTCACATTGTCTTCCATTTTTTTCATTCCTTTGGTTCTGTTTTATAATATCCTGATTTCTCATAAAGTCACTAGCTTCCACTTGCTCCAATCTAATTTTTAAAGTAGTATTTTCTTCAGTGGTCTTTTGGACCTCCTTTTCCATTTGGCTAATTCTGCCTTTCAAGGCATTCTTCTCCTCATTGGCTTTTTGGAACTCTTTTGCCATTTGAGTTAGTCTATTTTTTAAAGTGTTGTTTTCTTCAGTGTATTTTTCAGTATTTTTTTGGGTCTCCTTTAGCAAGTCATTGACTTGTTTTTCATGGTTTTTTCACATCCTTCTCATTTCTCTTTCCAATTTTTCCTCTACTTCTCTAACTTGCTTTTCCAAATTCTTTTTGAGCTCTTCCATGGCCTGGGACCAGTTCATGTTTTTCTTGGAGGTTTCTTTTGTAGGCTCTTTGACTTTGTTAACTTCTTCTGTCTGTATGTTTTGGTCTTCTTTGTCACCAAAGAAAGAATGCAAAGTCTGAGACTGAATCTGGGTGCGTTTTCGCTGCCTGGCCATATTCCCAACCAATTAACTTGACCCTTGAGTTTTTCAGCGGGGTATGACCGCTTGTAGACTAAAGAGTTCTATGTTCCACGTTTGGGGGGGATGTGCCAGCTCTGCCACACCAGCACTCCTCCTTCCCCAAGAACCCCCAACCTGGACTGGGCTTAGATCTTCAGCAGGCTGTGCACTCCTGCTCTGATCCGCCACTTAATTCCTCCCACCAGGTGGGACTGGGGCCAGAAGCAGCAACAGCTGTAGCTGCCCCACCTCCACTGCCCCCGGGGCTGGTAACCCGAACCACGAACTCCTTCCAGTCTCGCAGCTTTTCCCACTAACCTTCTCCGCTGTCTTTGGTGTTTGTGGGTTGAGAAGTCTGGTAACTGCCGCAGCTCACTGATTCAGGGTGGTAGGGCACATTCCGCCTGGCTCCTGGTCTGGTTGGTCCACGCTGCTCACGCTGGGCTCTGCTCTGCTCGGCTCCCAGCTCCCAGCTCTGTGTGGGATAGACCTCACCCAGAGACCATCCAGGCTGTCCTGGGCTGGAGCCCTGCTTCCCTCTGCTGTTTTGTGGGTTCTGCCGTTCTAGAATTGGTTCAGAGCCATTTTTTATAGGTTTTTGGAGGGACTCGACAGGGAGGTCATGCTAGTCCCTGCTTTCCAGCCGCCATCTTGGCTCTGCCTAATCTCTGAATATAGGACATTTAAAGTCTGATTTAGCTCAAAACCTATCACATCTAATTTTGTACTTGAGGGACAGAGAAGTTAAATGATTTTTACAAAGTCATTCAAGTAGTAAACAGCAGAACCAAGATGTTTAACTCTATTCCTGGGACCAATTCTAGTTCTGCATCCAGTATCCTACTTAATCAAAGAAACTGATGCCCTTTATTACCCACTATGTGCAGAACACTGTGCTAGGTACTAGCGAAGAGACACAATTTAGATAGGATACTGTATCTATCTGATGGAGTTTATGATTTAGTCAAAGACATGTCCTATGTGCAAAGAACTACAATGTAGTGCTTTGTTTTGGATGTCACTCAGTGATCCAAAATAAAGTGTTTTATGTGAGGCATGAAACAGGAGTGCTGTTACTTACTAAGAAATAGAAAAGAACTAAGAACAGAACATTTGAGCTGCACTTTAAAGGATGAGTGATAAGAAATTCAACAAGGGGAGAAAGGCAGATAGGATATTCTAAAAGAACATCTAGAGGGAATGAAGAAATAGAAAAGGAGTTTGGGAAACAAATCATGAGCTTGGCATAAAGGCATGATACAGTAGGTATAGGAACCTTCAATTATCTAGGTATCATCTCTTTCTCCATCTGACAAGAACAGAACAATTAATAACTTTATGACTTCTTTAGCAATAATTTCACCATTGAAAGGGCTAAGTATTCTATTTTGGACATGAGTCTTACCAGCATGGAGCTTCTGGGTGGAAATTATGGAAAGTTATGGAGAAGTGACAACTGATTTTAGAATCTATGATAAAGAATGAAAGGAAAGTTAGGAACAGTCTGATATGTACCTTACATTGTGGGACAACAGATTTCAAAGATTTAAATTCTATAAGAGAAGTCAGCCCAGAAGGGTATAAAGAATGAAATTCTGAAGACAAGAAGAGAAAGATAAAAATCAGTTATCATTTAAAGAGATCAGTTTGATGATGCACCAAGAACTTACCAAGAAAACTAAATTTTTAAAAGATGTGTACAAGTGATGAAAGCAAGCACAGCTGATGGAGGGTGAAACAATCTTCTAAGAGTAGTGCCAAAGCTCAGAAGGAGCTGAGGTTTGTGAGGAATGCTAAGGATAACAACCAAAAGGGTTTTATCTTGTTTCCTTGTAGAGCTTTCTAGAGTTGTATTGAGGAAAAGAAGAGGATCAAGAAAGGGATAGAACCACTGATCTGGGTAGATAAAAGCATAATAATGGCCAAAATTTTCTTTTAGAGAAAATTGTTTTCTAACATAGAATCTACCAATTAATCAATGAATATCAACCCTCTTCAAAAATGAAGGATGAACTACTATGTGCTAGACACTGTGCTAAATGCTATAAACAGGCAAAACAAAACGAAACAAAAACAGCAACAAATACAGCCCCTGATTTCAAAGAGTATATATGTAAATTACTATATAATACAAAAATACAAGATAAATAAAGAATAGATGAAAATAATCTGAAAAGGAAAAGGATTGGCAACTTTGGGAGCCTAGACAAGCCCTTTGCAAAAGATGGGTTTTAAGCTGAGTCTTGAGGGAATCCAGAGAAACCAGAGGCAAAGACAAGGGATAGAGAATTCTAGGCATGAAAGATAACCAATGCCAGGGATGGAAAAATGGAGTGTCACATATGCACTGGCAATTAGGCCAGTGCAACTAGACCATAGAATCTGTGGAGAGAAATAAGGTGTAAGAAGGATCAAAAAAGTAGAGTCCAATTTTTGAAAAGCTATAAATGCCCCAAAGGCCAGGCACTTATATTTACTCCTGGTGTTGATAGGAAGTCACTGGAGTTCCTTGAGTAAGGGGAGGTGGGACAGGGTTAACATGGTTAAACCTATGGATTAGAATAGGGAGAGACTTTAGGCAGAATGACCAGTTAGAATGTTTTTCCAGTAGTTCAAGAGAGAGGTGATAAGGAACTGATCCAGGGTTGAAATTATATAAATGGAAAAAAAGGGAATACACATGAAAGATGTTGTGAAAATAGCAACAATGGATGTTTGGCAATGGGTTGAATATGTAGGGGTGGAGAATGAGAATAAAGGATGTTGAGAATAACTTCAACGTTTCAGGCTTGGATGACAAAGGGGATGGTGGTCCCCTTTACAGAAACAAGAAAAGTAGGAAGAGGAGAAAGCTTGGGATGTGGGGATGGTGGAGGATAATGAACTTCACTTTGGATATGGTCAATTTGAGATATCTATGAGACATGTAATTTGAGGTGTCTAAGAGGCTGTGGGATATATGTGACTCTGGCACAGGAGAGACATTGGGGCTGGACATATACAGATCTGGGGATCATTTTCATAAAGATAATACCTAAATCTATGGGAGCTGATGAAATCACCAACTGAGATGTTATACAGAGAAAAGAGGAGACCCAAACAGGGCCTTGAGGGACACCCATGGTTAAAGAGTGACATAGATGAAGACCCAGTAAAAACAGACCTAGAAGGAATGATTAGATAGACAGAAGAAGATCCAGGAGAGAACAGTGTCATCAAACCTTAGGGAGGATAAAGTATTGAGAAAGTGAATGAAAGTTCTAAATGCTATAGAGAATTGTTGGATTGGGATTGAGAAAAGGTCATCACATCTGGCAATTGAGAGATATCTGGTAACTTGAGGGAGGAGAGTCTCAGTTGAATGATATAGTTACAAGGCAAACAGGAGAATATTCAGAAGAGAGTGAGAGGCAATGAAGTAGAGTTAACTAGCAGAGTCTGACTTAAGTCCTTAAGCTTAGAAGGGGAAGAGAGGATCTAGTTGGATGTAGTTGGATCAAACGAGGATTTTGCTTTGTTTTGTTTGGTTAAAATAAGAATGGCATGGATATGTGGTTAGGCAGCAGGAGCTAATAGATATGGAGAAATTGAAGGTAAGATGATAATGATGCTAGTAGAAGCAATTTGCTGAAGAAGTCAGAATGGGACAGGATCAAAAGTGGAAATAGGATGTTTGCCTTGGCAAAGAGAAGGGCATGCCTGAGACTAGTGTAAATCAGAAGATAATGGAGGAAGATGTCTGAGAAATGCGAGATAAGGAGGAAAAAAGAAAAGGCAATGCTTAATGAATGATACAATTTTTTAAATGAAATGTGAGATGAGATCCTCTGCTGAGAGTGTGGGTGGAGGGATATAAAGAGAACTGAAGAATGTGAGAGGGTTTAAAACAGCTGCCAGAGAGAATAAAATAGTCAATGACCTTTTGACTGGAAAGGATAGAATTAAAGTAGCTAATACATTTAGGAGTAGTAAGAGAGCACCTAGCAGATAAGTTCAATTTACCTGGCCCAGATGAATCACATCCTTGTTTACTAGAGGGTCTTGATAGATCTGATTGCTAACCCACTGTCAGTGATCTTTGAAAGGTTACATTTTTGCATATTTATTTTTCTTTGTTGTAAGGGACAATTCTATGGAAGGGAGTGAATACTATGAAATGGCTGTAATTTTTTTAAGGTAGTAATAAAAAATTTTCAAAACAAAAAAAGACTATGGAAAATGCAAAAATTATCACAGAGTCACAGAAGAGCAAATGTACACATTTTCAAAAATGGGATGAAAATAGACCATTGAATTTGACTTCAATTCTAGAATGACATAGAACATATAATTAAAGAACTGACAAATGAATATCTAGAAAGTGATTCAGTGACAAAGAACCCTCATGGCTCAATTGAATGCTATTGCTATAACTTATGTAGATTTAAAAAAAATTATTTGACCAAATCTTCAATGCTGTTTTGATGTGTTTTGTGAGTATAGAATTAGGTGGCTTTGGTACTGGTTAAATGATCAAAAAATATAAAAAAAAATCTTTAATGGTTCCATATCAACTTTGAAGGAGAAATCCAACAGAACACCACAGGCATCTATGCTTATCTCTATGCTATTTTAATATTTTTATCTCAATGATTTGAATAAAGAATAGCATGCTTATCAAATTTTAAGATGGCACAAAACTGAGAGGAATAACTAGCATATTGGACAACAGGGTATTCAAAAAACCTTTTTTTTTTTTAACAGAATAAAGCAATTGGCCAACTCCAGGAAGATGAAATCTAATATGGATAAATAAAAAATCTTATACTTGAGTTTAAAAAAATAACTTGATAAGTATAAAACAGGAAAAAAAAAACATGCTTACATAGTAGTTCACTTGTGAATGATCTGGAGATTCTAGACAATAAGTTCAATGTATCAGCAATGAGATATAGGTACCAAAATAGCTATTTTGAGTATGTTGAGAGAAGACTATAGTATCACTATACTTTTTTTCCCCTTTTGCCATGTTTAGAACACATTTAGAGAATTTTCTCAGTTGTGGTCTCCATATTTTAGGTCAGACAATGTCTTTCCTAAGCTTGAATTTCAAAAAGAAAGAAATCAAGATGGCAAAAGGCTTAAAGTTCAGGCCATATTAGAATCGATGGAGTGAATTGGGATTGTTAGCCTGTAGCAAAAATGATTTAGGAAAGAAATGAAAGCTATCTTCAAGCATTAAAAGGTTTGTCATACGAAAGTAGGATGAGAAGGGTTGTTCCAATTGGTCATAGAAGGAAGAAAAAGGAATAATGGGTCAAATGCAAATTTCAGTTCTTTATAAGTAAAAAATAATCCTGACAATTGGAAATGAAAGTACCATTGATTTTATTGAAAGGTAAGCAAAAGTTGGATGGCCCCTCTTTGAGTATGTTGAAAGGGGAGTATTGGACTATATGGTCTCTAAGGACTCTTCAAAATGTGATATCAAGTCATTTTAGGAATGGAGAATAGAATGAGAAAAATCACAGGGGAGGGTATGTTGGGGCATAAAGTATAGATATTTGAGGTTGGTTAGAGTCAGATTGCATGGAGAACAGTAATATGAGATAAAGCTTCAATGACAGAAAAGTGCCAGAACTCTTCATAACTTCTCCCCTCCCTCCCCCCACCCACACATACCTTTCCATCTTTTTCCATCTCTATGAATTCTGTGATCCAGTGGTACTCTCCTTCTTACACTCCATCCCTTAACTTTGGGCATTTTTACCAGCTGTTCTCCATGCATGTAATGATTTTATCACATCTCTGCCTCCTGGCTGTCCTGGCTTCTTTCAAGTCCCAGCAAAATCCCCACCTTCAAGGGAAGTCTTTCCCAATAAACCTTAATTCTACTGTCTTCCCTTTGATCATTATTTCCTGTTTATCCTTTCTCTCTCTCTCTCTCTCTCTCTCTCTCTCTCTCTCTCTCTCTCTCTCTCTCTCTCTCTCTCTCTCTCAGAGAGAGACATCTTTTTTGTATGTATGTAGTTGTTTGCATTTCATCTCCCATGCTATACTGTGAGCCCCTTGAATGGACAACTATCTTTTATCTTTCTTTTAGTTTTCAGTGCTTAACATAGTGCCATAGGAGGAGCTTAATAAATGTTTATTAATTGATTGACTACAGCAAGGATGTTTGAATTTTACTAATATTGTGGGGGTAAAGAAAGGAACAGTGATCAGGGAAGGATCCCTGAAAAATTTATTGGCCTCCAGTCCATTTAATGAAATTACAGCATTGTAGAGATAAATGAGAGAATGACATAGTATGGACAAAATGAAATGTAAAGAAGAGTTTACACCATTAAGCCTTTATTAACCAAGGTCACCCTTTGTCTTCTTTGAATCTGCTTAGTATATACCACATATGTTCATCTTTTCTCTCTTATTAGAATGTAATTTCCTTAAGAGACAAGATTATTTCATTTTAGTCTTTGCATCCCCAATGTCTAACATAGTTTCTGGCATGTAGTGGATGCTTAATAAAGGCTTATGAATTGATTGATTGGTTATGTGGTAGGTTGATACCATGGAAAGGAGTTCTCCTTTACCCAATGGAATCTTGGAAAAAATTTTGCACTGAAGGGAGCTATATCTTTCTCATGGACCTGATTTTTCAAAGTAGCTGAATGTTTTGGAAACAATCATATCATGAAAGGAGGGTTGGTTAAGAGAGAACTCTGTGAAAGAGTATATAGGTATGTTGATAAAACAAAAGTTCAGAAAGCTTTGGGAATTGTATTTCCTTATGAGTTAAAAAGTATTTGAAGTCATTCTCTAGTTTCAAATCCACTATGGTTCCCAGTTTTGTTTTTAATCTTCTATTAAAATACTGTGCCAACAATCCTTTTAAATTACCTTGCAGATGAATCATTAAATAGTTCAATTACCCTCTACCCAACACAGGATAAATCTCTCTCTCTCTCTCTCTCTCTCTCTCTCTCTCTCTCTCTCTCTCTCTCTCTCTCTGTCTCTGTCTCTCTCTCACTCTGTATGTGTGTGTGTGTGTGTTGTGTGTGTGTGTGTGTGTGTGTGTGTGTGTGTGTGTGTAGTTTGAAAGTTTCTACATGCCTCAGGCAAGTTGTATCTTCAAGGAAGGTTTAAAAGACCCTTTAATTGTCAGATTAGCAAGGCTATTGGTGATTCTAGCAAGGATTAGTTAAAAGTAATATTTGAAATATCGTAAGATGTGAACACATCAGACTGAGAAGCCTTTTGATAATCAAAAATTGCTAATTAAATACAAAAATACCCAGTGCTGACTTCCTGTATTAAATTAAGCATATAGCTCCTACTCTAAGGAAAATGCAATTGTCCCTAAGCTTAGGGATGCTGCCATCCTTAATGAATAATTTATTGTAGGATGCTTTTATAAAGCTAAATGATTCTTTTGACACGAACCATTTATCACCTAAAAACACCCACTTGTTTTTGTTGGCAAATATTAACAATTGCATAGTCTTTTCTTATTCCCTTATTTCCTGTTATTAATGCAAAGAGGACTAATAGAGGCAAAATGTACTGGTCACAACAATTTCTTTTGTTATTTAATTATAATTTTGTCTGTAAGTTTGTCACAGAAACCAAAGTCAGTAATAAAGCAATATTTTAAAATTTCCTCAACCAACATAAAGAATCCTAGCTCTTTGTTTCCTAACCCAGAAGGTGAGCAACAGAATTCTGGTCTAGAGAAAAAGTAGCCATGTTTTGTGGTCTTATTGCTGACAGAAGGTATATTGGATCTGTCTCCTACCATAAGAGAAAAATACATCCACGAAATAGAATGGCACAACCAAGCATGAACGATACCATTTTGGTAGGATTTATATTCTTCGAGCTCTTCTACTAGATTCTTCATGAGGAGAGGTAGGGAATGGGCTGTGATTTTTCCCACCCCACCAACTTTTTTTTTTCAATTTCTTTCTCGAAAAAGTAGTACTGAACATTTAACCTCAAGGTGGTTGTATACTGGCTTAATAAATGAAATCTTGTTAAACTGAGAGGCACAGAAGTCCCAGGTCCAATGAATGAAGCTGAGTGGAGGAACTGGAAGTTTCTTCTTTAGAGAAGATAACCCCCAAGAAAGAGATTGTCCTAATCCTGAATTGTTTTAGAAGTAGATATCTATCAGAAGTTGTTTGGACAGTGTAGAACTTAGAGGGAGCATAAAAATATCTAATTAGTGGTCTTGGCAAACTGATGCATATTTAAATGGTTTTAAGTATCAACAACTTGGCCAGATGTATTATTTACACAATAAATTTAGTATTTATTTGAAAAGAATAGTAAGTTGTAAATAATAGATTTTCAGTTTCATGTGCAATCTTTTTTATTATGCCATTATGAAAATGAATGTTTCATTCCATAAATTAAAAGTGAAATAAATATTTTTAAAGTATCAATCACCTGGCCAGGTATCTAGTTAGACATTCTGCTGCATATGTATACTTGGGAGAATCTGTTATGTTTAACATTCTTTGGGGTTTAAGAACTAATTACCTGACTAATACCTAATCTACATCATATATTGAGTACCTTTCTACTCTCCTTCTTTGGGGAAATTCTGAAAATAAGATGTAAATCTAAATGTGGAATATGTCTTGGGGCACATTGGTAGAGGGATTTCATAAGTTGATAAGTGTGAGAAAAGGGATCCTCATTCTCCTCTCGTTAGAAGCCCAACTCCCCTAGGACTGCACTCAATTTAAAACTGCATGCCTGGGTCCAAAGCAGTTGGACCCTTCAGGGAGATTCAGCATCCCAGATCCTATGGGCTTGAAACAGGTTCTTCCATGTTAGCCTTTCTTTTCCGGAGGTAAACCTCAAGTGGAATACTCTATAATTTCTAGAATCTACCTTAGCCAATTCGAAAAGATCTTTTGTACCTATAGTTTTTTGCCCATTCAATTCAACATAGGATGTTCTTGTACCTTTTGTATGTATATACATACATCCTGCACTCAATACCTTGGAAATGAAAGGAACATGTGAACAGAGGAAGAAATAAGAAAAGAAAAGGAGGAAATGGGAAAGAGAAAGAGGAAGAGAAAAATGTAAATGTCACAGAAAGATATTAAGATTTGAGTCAGGAGATCTGGGTTCTCATCCCATTTTTATCATGAATTCATTATGACCTCATGGGCCTCTCAAAACCTGTTTCCTCATCTGTCTAAGGAGGAGAAGATTAGATTAAATAATTTCAAAGATGCCTTTTATTCCATGATTACAAGGTAGCAAGAAAAGGGATAAGAAAAAGTGAGAAGGATCAGGGAAAAAAGAAAGATTTCTACACCTTCCCTGACTTAACAAGAGGATAGTAACAAGGTGTCCTCATTCTCTGCTCCTGAAAGGAGTAAAGTGCAGCAGAAGACACAGAGACTTCAGTTTCCCTCATCCTCACAACCACCTCCCCACCCTAACTGAAGGTCTTGCACCATTAAAAAAAATCTAACATGGTGGACTTTTATAAAGTGTGCTTTCCAAAGAATCCACTAACATAGGTATCACTATATTGTTCCGATAGTAAAGTGGAAAAGGTGGATGATTTATTAGGTTAATGAATATTTTCAGTCTCTCCATAGGTACACATATTACCTTTCATAAAAAGAAAATAGCTGAAATCAAAGCCACAACAAGAATCAGCAAACCAATTTCAATAAAACAAAATTTAGGGGAAGGGAATGTGACCTTTGTAAACACCATGGCTGGAATAAGAAAATCTGGGTTCTGATTCTAGTTCAGTCAATTTCTAGTTGGATGACTTCAGGAGAACCACAAGTTGTCCAAATATCAATATCCTCTCATGTAAAATAGTGGACCAGTCCTTTTTATTTTCCAGCTATGAGACTTAAGTAAAATAATTTGTGTCAGTGTACCATATTGTTGTGAATATAGACCATACTTTCCTGTGTGTGTGTGTGTGTGTGTGCACATGTGTGTGCATGTGTATGTGTGTATGTGTTCTGAGTGAAACCTACAAACTCTTTTTAGTACCCTCTGAAAAATTGCCTACACACTGTCTTTAGGAAAATAATTGTCCTGCAAAGCCTATCAGCTTTCTTTCCTCCCAACAAATCCTCAAGTTTGATAAGGTTATTCAAGATTAGGTGGGAGGACATATCTGACATATTATAATCACAGAATCTCAGAATTGGAAGGATTCTTTAACTTAATCCCCAGTTCCTATTGGAATAGAAATCTCCTTCTTGAGACATAGCTTTAGGTTCACCTCTGTCCTGTAGGTTGAGTTCACAGACTGGCCCTCTCAGACTGGCCCTTTGGGAAATTGAAAGGGATCCCAGAGGACATCTAGTCAGAGATGATGGTCTGACAAATTACTGAGTGGTAAGGAAATTGGAAGTTATGACAAAGAAGAATATATTCAGGAGGGTGATGCATAGGAAGAGATGGAATCATTGCAGATTAAGATCAGATAGAATATCCATTTTTCTTATCAAGGAAAAACACAAGAATAATGAAAACATCCAGATTGTGCCCATCTTTTCCCATGGCTTAGATAAAATAGAAATATATACTGATTATGAAATTTAATGTTTTTGAGGAAGTGGGAGATTAGGGTATTTGAGAGAACCTTAACAAAAATTCCTCTAGAATAAAGGCAGATGTTGGGAGGAGGAGAAGACAGTGAGTTAGGTACTGAACTCCTTGAGAAAGGATGGAGAATGACCTAGGATCTGGTAAGCATCCTCTGCTATGATCTGTATAGACTAAAAAGTATTTTCAATATAGGCTGAAAAGTGACCTTCAAAGGAGATGTTTCTGTTCTATAGTGTTAAAAGGAGAAACTGGAAGTGGCAGTGTTAATAAGGAGTATTCTGACCCAGTACTAGTGTTCCGGGTATAGTTGAAGGTACTGCCAGTGTTGGAAAGGATGGGCAGGGATGCAGCATTCTTTCGGGGAACATTAAGTCTTAGTGAGATGGAAGGAGGATGAGATGAAAAAGTTCAGAATGAAGGGAAGTTTGTTCATTATAGAACAGGAATTCCATATGGCAAATGGAAAGAGAAGGGAAGAGGAGCACATAGAAAACATTCTAAGCTTGAAAGATGAGCCTGACAGGGGAATTTCTCAAGCTACAATTCTTGCTGCCTTTTTAGTTCCTTTTCTGAGCACAGGTCAATGAGCATAAATCCTGAGAATGAGCTATTCCCCTTTAAAAGGAGATTAGTTATTGACCAATAACCCCAACTCTTATGATCATGTACAGCATGCATGGCTGATGTAATCTCCACAAGGACTTCGGAACAAGCATTGACATTCCGCAACTAATTCTGGTTCACTAACCATATAGCAAAGAGAAAATGGCAAGTAAGATATTCTTACATGTTTTAAGATTATTGTTTGGTGCTACAGCTAATGCCAACTTGCTCTATAGTTGCAAGACATACTTTCCAACACATGGTATATAGATGACTTCCCAGACATATTTGACAAGGATATTTTAATGTGTATCCTCAAGGGTGAACCAGAAAGGGAGGATATGAAACTTTTTGTTTGTTTGTTAGCAGAAAGGGATAACTACAGCTAGATAAACCCCCTACAGAGGACAAAGATGGGAGACCATTGCCTAGGAAACCTTGGATAATGTAAATCTAATACATGGGGAAAAATCTCACAGAGCTGCTTTGGAGTAAATTGCATCAGCACAAAATGTCACTTCATGAACTAAGGTGGGATTATTCGTGTACAAGTTGGGGGACCGGGTGGGATGTATTGGGTGGGCTTCTAGTACAGCTCACCTTGTTAGCTTTCCTACCAACTCTTCTCAGCAAAATGACTTTCAAAGAAGTGATCTGTTGTTATAAGGGCCCTGGCAGAACTGAATATACTATCTTTTCCAGTGAGAATACTACAGGGAACAATTAGGTCTCAGATATCACTCCCTTCTTATATTTCTGTTGAGTTCTACCAGCCAAAGTCCCACAGAAGAAGTGACTATTTAAAAACACCTATGGTATGGATAACCTCTGAAAAATTCAAGAGGAAAGCTTGGATCACACTGTAAATGAAGACAGTTAAAATGTATATCACTTTACACATGGTCAGTCTTGTGTTTTTCATTTGTATTTTTGGGTCAGGGCAAGAAAGAATTCAAGGAGGTAATTTGTTTACGCATATAGGTTGATGGAGTGGTGGAGGTCTGGATGTGGGTTAGACATGTGCTGTTGGGGTGGTGTACCTAGAGGGTGGGGTGGCAAGTCTATATCAAGGGTAAAACTTGCAGGGTAGGGAGATCTGAGTGAAGAGAGAGAATAATTCTACTAGCCATAGCATCATCTTTGCTTGATGAGAATACATTATTATCACTAGTGTTGAAATTCTTGACAAGAAACATAAGTCAGCAGAGTACTAAAGACATCTGTCCTGCAGCACATTATGATTTTATCATGTAGTGTTTGACTTACAAAATTGCACAACCATCCTGTCACTTTGATGGACATGTTCAGAACACATGCTTACAAACTGATTGAAGGAAAACTTCTACATTGTTGGTGCACGTAAAACATATAATGTTAAGCACAGGTTAACAGAGTAGCTTCCGTGGAGTTGTTTATTCCGAAATACAGAGTCCTCTGCTTTTTTTTTTTAATCCAAAAAGGTGATGAGGGACTTACTTTGTAAAGTGGGGGGGGGGGTCTTCTAAAGTGTACCTCTCGTTTAATTTTTAGTGATATGAAGAGTGGACATTATACTTAACACATTCATTTCATACACAATGTTTGTAATAAGGATCAACACTGCAGGGGAGTGGGGCAGAACTTTTATTTTTGTACAAATGCAACAGATTTTTGCATCCACAGCCTTGTTAAACTATTCAATACAGGAACGTGCCAATTGCCTAAATTCATTCATCCTAAAGACTTACAACAGTATGTTCTGGTCTCATTTATAACTTCAAAAGACCCTACTCTCCTGTACAAAATGACTGATATGGAAATGTTTTACATAATTGCACATGTATAACCTATATCTGATTGTTTACTATCTTGGGTGGGAGGGGGAGAGAGAGAACAAGGCAGGGGAGGAAAGAGGCATAGAATTTGGAACTCAAAACTTTAAATAAAAATGTGAAAACTTTTAAAAACAGAGGGGAAAATAAAACACATGGTTATCTTTGATTTTCCTCAATATTGTTCTTGTGGTTTGTTCTGATTTTGCTTTCAAAATTGGTTTGACAACTCTAGCTCAAGGGAGCACAAGAAGCCGTGTTGAGGTGAAAGGGTCTATGATAGGATAGAAGAACAGAATCTGAGTTGGAAAAAACTTCCTACCTAATGTCTAACTAAGTATGCTTGTTCAAACTCTGTTTAAGTATCTCCAGGGAAGACAAAACCTGAGACAGCCCATACCACTTAGGGATAATTTTAATTGTTAGAAGAATTTCCCTTATTAAACCTCAATTTGATGCTTTAGATTTTTTGCTCCCCCCCAAAAAAACCCCACTCTAAGACATCCCAATCAAATGAGGAATCATATCATGAATGGAGGAGCCCTGCCATTTTCTAGTTGCCAGATAGTCAGATTGCTGGCTCTATCTATCCTCTTCCTTTTTCCCTTTTCTCCTTAGAGATAAAGAAAGATATTTCTGCCTACCTCCTCCCACCATTCTTCTTTTTTCCTCCTCCTCCTCCTTTTTCTCCTCCTTTCTTCTTCTACTTCTTCCTCATCCTCTTCCTCATCTTCTCCTTCTTCTCCTCCTTCTCTTTTTCCTCCTCCCTCTCCTATTTCTCCTTCTTTTCCTTCTTCTACTTCTTTTTCCCTTCCTCCTTTTGTTGTGGTTTTGGGTGCTGGAAACTCCCAAATGTAAGGCTACAGGGAGTCTGCCTGGAAAGAATTCAATCACTCAAGCCTTCTTTTAGTCAAAGTAGGGAGGTTTATTTTAACAGGAGTATGGTGGGCAGATTCCTAGTGAGTCTGTGGTATTGTAATACCAATAGAAGCAGGCAAAATTCTTAGGGAATCTGCCAACTTAATGGGGGTAAGAGTGGTACTTTTATACAAAAAAAGACTGTAAGATTTGAATGGAATTAAGTAGTGATAAATAGCCTAGAGTGGCCCAGGTACAACAGTGAAAGGACCTAGATAGGATTAAGGAATATTAAGTAAGCTAATTAAGTAATCAAAGTGGGCTATGGTGGGCCAGATGTCTTAGGCAAGATGCCAGGGACTGGGAACTGCACTACAGAAATGTATGGGAAAATTCAGGGTCCAGGTCCCATTACCCCTCACTTTTTTCTTCATATCATTTACAAAAAGAAATAATTTTATTTCCTGCTTGCCTTTAGTTGTTCTTTCAATTTCTGTTTCTTTTTGCATTGCTATTTCTAGCACTATGTTAAAAAGAATAGAGGTAATAATTAGAATCCTTCCTTTGCCACTGATCTAACTGGAAGGAGATCCTCTTGGATTTAGATAAATATTATTTACTATGTTAAGGAAAGGTTCATTTGTTTCTATGATTGCTAGTGTTTTTCATAGAAATAGGTGTTTTTAATATTTATATTATCAACATGGTTTATCATAGTCATAATCTCCCTAATGTTATACCAACTCTGAATACCTGTATAAACCAAAGCTGACCATAGTGTATTATCTTTCTAAAATGTTATTGTGACCCACTTGCTAATACGGTATTTAAAATCATATCAATATTTCTTAGAAATATTTATCTATACTTTTCTTTCTCTGCCTCTTCCTGTTTTAAGTATCAGGAACATATTAATATTACAGAAAGAGATTAGAAAAGATACTCTTTTATTATTACAAACAGGTTATGTAGTGTTAGAATTTATTGTTTTTGAATGTTTCATATAATATACACATATATTCATCTTGTTCTGAAGATGTTAAATTTTTCCCTTGATAGTTCACTTATTCCTTGTCCAATTTCTTGTTTTTTGTTATTGACTAATTTAAATAGTCTATCTCTTTTTTGTTAATCTGTGTATTTTATATTTTTTAAATATGCCTTTATTTCCTCTAAGTTATCAGTTTTGTCACCATATAATTGTGCAAAATAGCTTCTAATAATTCCCTTTCTTTCCTCTTCAATTATGGCATCTCCATTTTAACTTTTGGTTACAAAAAATTTAATTTTCCTCTCTTTTGTTCAGATTATCTGTTTACCATTTTTTTCAATGGCTTCTAGGTTTGTTCTGTTTTTTGGGTCTTTTTGCTCTCATTTTCATTAATAATCACTCTTGTGATTTTAGGAATTTTGACTTTGTAATTTAACTAAGGAGGTTTAATTAGTTGTTGTTCACTTTTTAAATTGCTTGTGCATTCATTGTCCATATCATGTTGATAAAAGTGTTTAGAGATACACATTTTTTTTCCTTTGGCTAATGGTGGCCCAGTCTAGGCCACTCCTTCAAAGGACTTTAGAGGTATAGTTCTGGGCACTGCCTGAAGGTTCCCTTTTGTCACCGGACTCTGAGACTTACCCTTGCTGTAGGCTCTGCACAGGACCCTTTCCCCAGCTGCTGGACTAAGGAGCTATGACAATAAAGGATGCCTACCACAGGCTACAGAGGATACTCTACTTGAATTTTATCTAGGGTCTTTCTCTGGTAAATGGCCTCTGGCCACTTATGTATTGGGACAACCACCCTGAATTCCCTAAGGTTTTTTCTCTAGTTGGGCTTCTCCAACCCAATGCTTCAGGGAAGGCTCAGACTAGGTTCTAGTTCTATTGAGCTAAGTTCAGGTTCTGTTTGGCTTAAGTGGTGAGTGCTGCACTAGACCCACCCTAAAAGCCTGGAGACTGCTTTCTCTGATTCAGTTCCTGCAGCTAGCTGCAGGATTTGGAAAGACCTGGCTGGAAGCTGGTTGGGTTGGGCTTGGGACACTGATGGATGTGCCCCTGTAGGCCAACCCATAAATTATTCTCTCCAGTTCAGCTTCTACAGCCAATAGACCTCAGGGAAGGCTGAACCTGAGCTCTATCTGATGCTGGCTTCAGGAGGGGATGACTGCATGTTCCCATGCCTTTAGAGGCTGCCTGAGCTTTGTCCTCTGACTTTCTCCATCTACCCACCCCAGTTTATCTATCTTATGATCTCTACAGTATTTCAGGTGTCCCTCAGTAGATTCCTGGGTTGGTTAGGGGAGTTTAGAAGTGATTCTTTCTATCACTTACCAGAGTGGTGTGTCTTTAAGCTCCCATGGAGTGTTTGTGGGAGCTCTGGACCTTCTGAGTCCTAGCAGGACTTGCCACCAAATTTTCTCTTGCTATGCCATTTCTGAGTAAAGAGTTTAAATGATAGCATGGGAGTTCATCTTCCTTCTTTATCTTCTATCTTCTTCCATTCAATCTGTTTAACTTCACTGTGGCTCATTTAAAAAAATATATGGACCTGATGGTTGGGTAAAATAATATTTTTAGGCATATTGTACCGTGAGAACTCGAAAACTAACTGTACCATTGCCCTATTGGTTATTTGGTGAAAAATAACCTGTTTAAAGAAATCTCAATGCTTTATTAATACTTTTCTATTATTAATATTAGTAGTTTAAGATAGCTTTCAGCCTACATAGTTTCAGAGTTTAAAAAGCACTTTTTAAATCTTATTTCATTTGATAGTAATAGTTGACTATGCAATGCTTGAAGGTTTTCAATTTACAATATCTCATTTGATCCTTACTCTTGCAGTGTAGGGGTGCTGGGAACCCTGAAATGTAAAGGTACGGGGCAAGAGTCTGCCTCAAAAGAATTCAACCATTCAAGCCTTCCAGTCCATGTAGCAACTCTCCTTGAATCTTCCCACTCGACCTGGCCTTGGCCTGAGGCTATAACCATTAAGCCCAAATGCCTACCTTGCCCAGTCCTCTATTGTCCAGCTGTTTCCCACCCTTAATCCTGTTTCCCATCCTTAATCCTGATCAAAATATCTATACCCTAGCTCCACTACCCCAGCCCTTGATGGGTTGTCATTTCCATATAGCCTTCAGCTATTTCCCCCACCCGGGAGTCTGACCTCATCCTTAAGTCCCTCCCTAGACCCCTCTTCTGGTCACCCCAGACCACCCCTCAATCCCTCCCACAACCTTTGTGTATATAATCTCCATCTTGCCTCCATGAGGTTGGTCAGAACCAATCTAGCTCAGATGGGTCTGGCCCTTTTTCCTTACAGGCGTCGCAAGGGGTGGGATCTCTCGGGGCAGGCTTCTTTGGCTAACTCTTAATAAACTTTATCCTTTCCCTTGGCTGAGAAGGCTTGAGTCGAATTCTTTCGGCAGGACCCGGCGTGTCGGTACTTTGGGGTGTCGAGCACCTCTCACCCCAAACCCTCATCACAACTGCGACACCAGAACAAGAAGGCCAGACTCCTAGTGAGTCTGCCCATTTCATAGGGATAAGATTGATATTTTTTTATAGGGAAAAAGATTGTGGGAAGATTGCGGTGGGTTTAAGGAGTGGCAAATAGCCTGGGGTGGTCTAGAGTTAACAGAGAAATAGTATCTAGATGGGATTAAGGAGTATCAAGTAAGCTAATTAAGTAATCAAGGTGGGCTGAGGCGGGCCAGATGCCTTAGGCAAGATGCCAGGGACTAGATTGTTTGGGAAAATCCAGGGACTGTGTTGCTGAAATACATTGGCAAATTCAGGAACTGAATCCGAGGTAATAGAGAATGGAGGGTTGGGCTGTGTCAGTGGCCACAAAGAAAGGATAGTTGAAAGGATTATATTGGTATGAGTCTAATGCCTCAGGTGAATGCCAGGGATCTGGGTTCAGGGGCTGGGTTCCTGAAATTCCTGGGAAAGTCCAGGATGGGGGGCAGTGTCCAGAATCAATACCCTGTCACTTACTACAATCTTATTCACTGATGATTCCCTTTTTTTCAAAATTTAATTTAAACTTAGTAACAATTTAAAAAACAAACATCTAAATGTACAAATAAATATTTAAATATTAACTCATCAAGCAGTAAACTTCATCATTTATAATTGACTGAAAACATGCATGTCAACTTTAGTAAGAGGCAACAAAAACATCTCATGTGTTTCTTTGTCCTCTTCTAAATCTTTTCTTCTGTACTTATTTGTCTAAATTTGGCATTATTACTTTTTTCACAGTTCTGGTTAGTGTATGTATCAAGGTTCTAGTTCTGCTTTCTTCATATAATATTTTACCCATTATAAAAATTAGGAAAACAAGGTTCCCAGAGTTTGGAGTAGGTGTGTAGTAGTCACACCCACTAAGCGTCAGGGATTTCATTCTTTCGAATATACTTTGCAGGCTCACTTCAGAGTTATATTTCAGACACTAAAAGAATTGCAATGCTTTCCAAAATTACCATATTTTGCAATCAATTCTCTGTTCATGGAATTAAACTGGGAGGGGAGAAGGGAGGGAAGGTGGAAGAGAAGGAGAAGGGTCAGAAAAAGGAGAAGGAAGAGGAGGAGGAGGAGGAGGAAGAAGAGGAGGAGGAAGAGAAGAGACAGAGACAGAGAAAGAGCTGTGTATGCGTAACACTAACTCTAGCCCCCACTGCCTGAAGGCTAGGTAGATTACATCCCACCTCTTCCCCAGAATTCTCCAATACCCTTAAAGGAACTGAGAGAGGATGTCTAGGATCTCTGCAAATGACTCCATATCCCCCTGATGGCTTTACCTTAGGTGTAGGACCTACACACCTGAACTCCAGTTCAGTTTAGCCACCTCACTTCTGGGAAGGGGAGGAGAATTAGATTCATAGTTTAGCTACTTTCCAATAAAACACAATCCCAATTCCTACTCTCAGGCTAGCGGCCCTCCAGATTGTCATGGATCAAACTCTGGGGTCCTGTGAGAATTGCCTATAACAGTTGAAACTGCGGAGGATAACGAAGAACAGAAATATTCCAAGGCCCATTTCTCCTAGCTGGGGTAAAAGAAAGGGAGCAGGGGAAGGAAACTGAGCATGCCAGGATAAGCCTAGGTTACATAAAACGTACATACATACATATATTTACATACATTTGTGCACATACATGCATATATACTATATGCATTATATATATATATGTATATTACAATACACACATGCATATATTCCTCCCCGATGCAGTAAAAAGTTGGTCAATATAAAAAAGTTAATTTATACTTTTCTTTATATCAGAGTCCTCTCTCCTCTAGGTCTTAATTAGCAAATTTTAATTAAATGGTGAACTTTTGAGACAAACCTGAAATAGCTGCTATGATTTAGTCTATACTGCTGTCACCACAATTATTTCTATGCAAGAAAAATAGAAAAGAGGATAAAGTAAAGCAATAAATGTGGAAATCAGCCTTTCTTAATGGCAGTTCCAAATGAAACCTCCTTATATGATGGATTGTATGATGTCACTACCAAAGGGATTTGCCTTTTGTGAATCCATTCCTTCATATTAAAACACACACACACACACACACACACACACACACACACACACACACACACACAATGCTGAAGGAAGAATCTGCTCAACATTGAGTCTATATTGTCATTACAACTTGGCCAAAGAAATTTTAACTGTATATTTGTCAGTCAAATCAAATTGAGCCATTCTCTCTCAGCTCTCCTCATGCTTCTTTCTCCTAAGGGCCTACTAAGTGTTCATCTGTGATCAAAATAACAAAATACAAGGATTCTTATTTTTGTCTTTTGCAAAAATAAGTTGGAAGAATTATGTTCTGGGTTATTTTATTGATATCCAAATTACTTTTTCTCTGAGATCTTTAGCATTTTAGCATTACTCATTTTCCATATTTTTAAGGGATTATACTTCTGAAAAGGAAGATGTTATATTTTGGTCAATATTATTATTGTTAACTTAAGTATAAGACCTGGATTCCAGTCCCAGTTATGGTATATATTAGCTTTATGACCAAGTCATTTAGCCTTCTCAAGGCTTTAACTTTCTCATCTGTAAAATGGGTGTCATATTTGTACTATGGACCTGACAAAGCTATTCTGAAGAAAAAGCTTTGTAAACCATAAAGTATGGCATAAATGAGAGCTATGAATAAGGTAGTTACTGACATAGTTAATGAATCAATAAACATTTATTAAGTACCTACTATATGACAGGCATTGTACAAATGCTGGGGATACAAAAAGAGGCAAATGGCAATCCCTGCTCTCAAATACCTTATAATTTAATGGACTAGTAGGATTTTTCATATTTTACCATTCTATATGTAATATTTCAAAAGGTAAAACATTTTGCCATGTAACGCTATTGCTTCTGTGGTTCTGTTTAGTTTTTCTCTTAGCATCTCAAGGAAGTTATTTCAATTATTGCAAATTAGGTAATTCAAGCTTATGTCACTAGCAAAGGGAGTATCTTGGGACCAAATGGTACATAATTTAACAAAGCTTTGTAATTATAAGTGCACCATTGGGGAAAATACCTGGAACATGTTCACAAACTAGCAACCACGTTTTCTATCACCATCCTAATTGTGAATTTACTGCATTTAATAACTCATGCATGTAAAATCTGAATGCATTATTCAAGAATTCCTAGAGTTATTATCACTCAACCATTTAATAGTAAGTCACGTTTCTATGGTATGCAAAGCATCTTCCTCACCATGACCTTGTGAGGTAAATAGCATAAAAAATTATAAAAGAATTATTGTCCTCATTTTGCTATATGGAAAATTAGACCTAAAGGTGAAACAACTCACCATGTTCACAGCTAGGAAAAAATCTACCTTATACCTTGAACCAGGCACTGTTACACCGTGTTGCTATCTTTATTCTCATTTGGCATCACTTGATATAACTTCAGTCTACTGACCAGTATTTTTGTAAAAAATGAGTTTGAGAGGAACTTGCAAGGTGACTTTGGGAAATTTTCAGCCCACATTCATCAGGAATGCAATGTTTTTTTTTTCTATCACTTGATTTGTAGAACTGATTAACATTCTTTTTGCCTCACACTTTCCATGCAACCTCAATTCAAAGGGGATATCGAAGAAAAGATAAAGGGGTTTAGCCCAATAAGCTGAGTACCTTTAGACCCACCTTGATTTAATTTTCTTAAAAAAAAAAAACCAAATGAGCATGTGGATCGATGAACACCTCTATATACATAGAATCTAACAGATAAACATATGTATACTTATTGACATTTATATACATACACGTGCATGCATACATCTTCATTCAATTCAATCCACATTTATTCATTGTCTAGTTACTATTTGGGTGGCATAGAACTAGTCACTATGAGTACAAGAAGAAAAAGGAATCACTTTTGCCCTCAAGAAGGTTGCCTTCTAATAGGGGAAAAGCAACATGTAAATAAGCAAATAAATTTAAGATAACTTGATGAAGTAAAAAGTATTAACATCTGAAGGATGTCATGGGGAACTCCTATAGGAAGTGGTGGCATCTGAACAGCACCTTGAAGAAAGTCAGGGAGTCTAAGAGATGAAGGAAAGGAGGAGAATATTTCAGACTTGGGGAACAGCTTATGAAAAGTCTGTGCAGTGCATTCCAAAGAAAATAATGATGTGTTCTCACTGGGGTACAAGTCAAGATTAGAATACTTGGCAAAATGTTTGGTAGCTTTCTTCATCTTTTGAGGATAAGGTTAGCAGTAGCTAAAGGAAAGGTGTAGATAAAGGAATCTAGAGGATAAGCAGACAAAGGTAGTTGTTGACTCTTCCTTCTATACACCATCATCTATAAGAAGCAAGATAGTGTCAATCCTAAGTCTTCCCAAGAAAGCTATAAGCAGTAGCTTGGCATTCAGGCAACATGGTTTCGAGGCAGGCCTACATAATCTGACCTCAATGACAAAGAGATGGTACATTACAAAGAGTTCTGGACTTTAACATCAGGAAAACAAGAGTTCAAATCTAGCCTTACATACTTACAAGCTCCATGATGCTGGCAATGTCAATCATGGTTTCACACACTATAAAATTGGGATAATATATTACCTATCTTAGAGGGTTGTTGTAAGGAACAAATTAGATCATATCTCTAAAGCACTTTGCAAACTTTAAAAGGCTATAAAATGCTACAGTTGATATTAATGCTTCCATCCTGAGACTCATTTATTATTGTTATAAATAACATGTGCACAGATATCATTAATGGCTATGATTATATATCATGATTGTATCCTTAAAATATTACTGATAATAATTTGTATTATTTATGATTATTAATAATTTACTCTTATTATAAGAACATTAATGTTAATAACATCATTTATATAGTAATTTAACGTTTGCAAACTGCTATATAACCATCTCATTTTGTCCTTATTTGATAAATTGATCTCACATAATAATAATAATAATAACAAAAACAATGGTTATAATGATCTTAATAAATGAGCCTACAGGATAGGAAACATAGAAATCATGAGGTCAGTATTATAGTGCTTGGAATAGATGAACATGTTTAAATGTTTGGTTTACATTCAAGAATATAGATTTTATAATCTGAAAGGACCTTAGGAACAATCTACTTCAACCCCCCTCATTTTACAGATTAAGTAAGCTGAGACCAAGAAAGGTGATTTGCTAAACCCACACAGCTAAAACGTTACAGAGCTCACTCCAAATCCTTCACTCTTTCCACTACGTTGTTGTGAATTAATTCTAAGAAGAATGAAAATTATGCAATGATTACCAAATGAACTGAATCCATGAGAGAAAATCCAAGAAACTACTCTTACCTATTACCACTTAATCAGCTTATAAGTCTTTGAATGGCTTTTAAAACCTTTTTTTTTCTTTCTTTCTTTTTAATGAAAGCATGCCTTGTGGATCCCTAAGCAAACTGCAAAATTACAAAAGTTATGAAATGAGCTACTAGTGTTGTTTTCATGAATTTCTTAAAATTAATAAACCAGTGAATAAACAAGTGTTGTTTCTAAACTGATTAATTGAATCCTGAGTTTAGGAGGTTAAGCCACCCATTTCTTTTCTATAGTACGCTCATAGCTAATGTATCAAATGCCAGATAATTTTATGATGATGCTCTAGTATTTCTCTGAATGGGACTTCAACTTTATGAAGGTGGTCTAATTGACAATGTGTAAAACTCATCAACTGAGCTGAAGTTTTTATGTAAAATACAAAAGTGATATACTTTCCACAAATGAAAGCTGAATATCTACCATGTCAAATAAGTTATTGAATGGCAGACACAGAAAATGGTTAATGTTGATCCAACCATAGAAATAATGATCCTTTTGAAAGCCTCTGCACAAAAGATATCTCAAACCTAATACATAAATATGGGAAATTGAAGAGCACATGAATTAGGGTTATTTATTCTCATTACAGAAAAGATCATATTTTTATCATAGAACTTACAGGATTATAGTATCATAGAATTTTATCCAGCATATACTTTAGAGATTATTTAGTCTAACTGTGCTCATTTTTACAGATGAGGAAATGAGGTCTAGAGAAGTGGACTAACCCGTGGTCACATGGGTAGCAAATGGTAGAGCTGGGATTCAAACCCATGTCGGTCAATAAACATAAGTGCCTACCGTATGCCAGGCACTGTACTAAGCACTCCCTTGATTCCACTTCAGAGTTAAATATTGAAATTCCTTATTTAGTTTTCCCTTACAGAAAACTAACTAAGGAACTTAACTTTGTGTTTAAAGCCATAGCTAATTAAATAAAGGGATAAAACAACGAAAGAGAACAATAGGCCAATATCACCAGTAAAAATTGACCGAAAGAATTAAATAAAGATCTAGAAAAAGCCTACAACAATGTATCCCCCAAATTGAAAATAACTGGAAGGATATTCAAGGCTCAATGCCTTGTTTCATCAATACAGTTTTAAAATGACAATTCTATGTAAATTAACTTATAGACTTCATGCTACACTAATTATACTACCAATACTAGGGAACCAGATGAAATAACAAAAGTCACTGAAGTAAAAGTTCTAGAACCATAAAAGAAATAATACAAAGTAAGAATAAAGGCATACTATTTCCTGACACTGTACTATATTATAAAGAAATAATCATCAAAAGCTATATGGCATTGGTGAAAAAACAGAAAATAGTCAAATCAGGCAGACTGATCAGGCAAGATTTAAAAACAGTATAATTCAATAATATAGTATTTAATAAAGAAAGTATAAACTACTTAGGGGAAGAAAAAAATCTTCTATTGGACAGAAGTCTATTGGACTTATAGGAAAATTGTGAAGCAACTGTAAGGTTAAGCAGGGTGGGACTTTTTTACTGTTTTCTCTTTTGGAACACTTATGTAATCAAGTGTCTTTGATGAGTGTAGCCTTTGTTTCTTTGATTAAATCGGAAGTCTCTGATGACCTGCTTACCTCAAGGGAAAGCCTAGTTTACTTGGGTTTGAGTCCCATGGTTGTGATGCCCTTTGACCCTAAACAGGGCATATAAACTCAGAGGTTAGCATTTTGTTTGGGGCTCTCACTCACTGGAATAATGTTGATGTGGAGACTCTGGGTAGCTGCTGGAGCCCTCTGACTTTGAAGAAAACCCAGATGTTGGTGCTTCTCTTTTTGGTAACTATGTATGTGATATCTTGATTAGACAAAGCCTATCTGTTGAATTGTGTTATTTGATCTGTTGATATTTTCTGCTTGAAATTTCAATTTGTATTTGCCTTGAAGTTCAGGGTGCTGGCTTTTCCTCATGAACTAAGTGAATGATATATGTATATTTGATTAAAGTGAGATTGTTAACCCCTTAAGGTTGCTTTCCTTAGAAAAGTAGATCAAAGAACCTGTCCTGGCAGCTCTTGTTGCTGGTCTTGTTGGGTCTTACACCCCTACAGCAGCTGCTAGCCACATTGTTGTTTCTTGCCCTATCTTCTCAATAAATGTCCATTTATCAAAGCTAAAAATAACAATAAAAATACAAGTCATTCTATTGCACTGTGTTTCTATATTAGCTTCAGCCTCAACCAGATGGCCTCTGAGATCTCTCCAGCTTAAGTTTTATTTGTGGAATGATTCTTACTCTAAGTCCACAATCATAGATTATTTCTAAGTATGGATTAGGTGGGGAGTGGGGGGAGGAGAGTACATTTCATGTAAAATATCCCTGTACATCTTAAAATTTATTCTAGGATTTTTTTTATTCCAAGTAGCATAATTAGCTTGACAGCATAATCTATGCTCATGAGCATGATGAAAATGACATATTTGGTTTTTTAATATGCATATTAGTAATTCTCTTTTTATTTTTTCTATTTCTATTCTATTTTTAATATTGTTATATGAAAGAGCATTTGTATTGGATACTAACTTGACATTAATTGTAAATAGAAATGTATGTAAATATTGTAAATATAAAGCAAAATAATCTATACAATCACAAATTAAAAGAATTAAATGATATCAACATGATCTTTAAGAGTCTGTACTAAATGTTGGATCTGCTTTATTAATTTAAAATTTGGGGATTTTTAGGAAAATAAAAAAGTCATTTCTGTAACATATTTAAAGGTATCTCTGCACAAAGAATATAAAATTGTCTTAATGTTAAAAAAAAACATGGAAATGCTCCAGGTAATAAACGAAATAAAAATAATTGTGAGACAGTAAATTGTGGTTCCAGGTAATAAATTAAGTTACTAATAAATTGTGGGATAATTATTAAATAATAAATAATTATGACTGGTTTGCAAATACCATAAGAATAGTAAAAGAGCAAAATTAGACATAAAAGAAGTAGAGGTAAAGACAAATTACCTGCTGCTATACAGTTTTGTTTATGGCTGGCACATACATAAGAGAACTTGGTGCTCAGAGGTAGAAAAAGCCCTGGAAACCTGAGCATCATGTATTAACCTCTACTGATGTAATTCTAAGAATTACAGTGACCTCACAAGGTAATAATCAGGTGATTGGCTTCCACTGAATTTGAATACATAGATTCATCACAGAATGCTCCGTTAGTGTTAGCCACTCCTGGGGCCTGGCAACATAGTAACATACTGAGAGGAAATAGGTAAGACATACTCTTCTGTTTCAATTCCTTAGAGAAGATTCTCAAGAAAGCATAAAGCACATGCACAGGACAGGGAGGAGAAAGGAAACATATTAAGTACCTACTATATGCCAGGACTGTGTTAAGTGCCTTATATATATTATCTTATTTGATTGTCCCAACAACTCTGGGAAGTAGCTGCTATTATTAGTTTAATTTTATAGATAAGGGAACTAAGGCTGAGAAAAAGTTAAATGATTCACCCAAAGGTCACACAACTAGTAAGTATCTGAGGTCAAATTTGAACTCACACCTTCCTGACTCAAGGTCAAGAGTTCTAGCCACTCCCTGGTGTCACCTACTTAATTGGTCCAGACACCCAACCCTGGAGCACTGTCAGGATGCTACTTTGTTACTGAGGAAGTCTTAACCACCTCTTCCTCTCATATCTTTCACTTTGTGTCTTCAGTATAATAAAAGATAATCTATAGATCAATACCAGCAATGCCTATTCCCTCATTGCTTAAAGACATTAGCTGCACATAGCCTTAGTTCTAAGCAGATGCTGGGTCACTGTCAACGTAAAAAGCTTTGACTGTGTCTTTCAGATTTAAGTGGTTCTCCTGTCCTGTGAATTTTAGTCCCATTTCTTGCAGTAACTAGCTGTGTCACTTGGGAAAGCTGTTTCATCTCTTTGGAACTCTAGTTTTCTCATTTGTAAAATTAATTTTTTACAGATATAAATTTAAAATATATGATTGTTAAGTTTCTATTCATCTCTAAGAGATAAGCATTTCACTGTAAAGGTACATCATGCCTACAGATCTGTAACTAGAGATTTCTAGAGCCTGGGTAAGCAGCATGAAGTACATGTCTATTGAAGTTAGAGATGGATACCACTCTGGGAGGAGGGAGTTAGAGTACTTGGGACATTGGTAGTAAAGAAGCCACCCCATGGATAGAGGCAGGGAGGAGGGAAAGCAGTGTTGGGGCAGGGGAATAACTTATCCCAGTCTGCTAAATGATAATTTCCTAGTTTGACTAATTATACTCCTTAACTAAGTGTTAAGCTCTATTATTTCTACATTACTAAAAGACGGTTAGGACACCTAACTGTTACAGTGGATAGAGTACTAGGCTAGAGTCAGAAAGGTCTGAGCTCAAATCTGGGTGCAAACACTATGTGACCCTGGGCAAGTCACTTAACCCTGTTTTCCTGTGTTTCTCATCAGTAAAATGAGCTGAATAAAGAAATGGCAAACCATTCCAATATCTTTGCTAAGAAAATCCCACATGGAGTCACAAAGAGCTGAAACAATAACAAAAAAGGACAGTTAAGTGCCATGTTGTCATTGTCCTCTAAATATTGGTATTATTCCATTATTTCAATTGTGTTTAACTCTTCATGACCCCATTTGGTGCTTTCTTGGCAAAGATACTGGAATGATTTGCCATTTCCCTCTCCAGCTCATTTTATAGATGAGGAAACTGAGGCAAACAGGGTTAAGCAACTTGCCCAGAGTCACACAGCTACTAAGTGTCTGAGGCCAGATTTGAACTCTGCAAGATGAGGTTTCCTAGCTGCAGGACCAGGATTCTGTCCACTTATCACCTAGCTGCCAACCCTCTAAATATGGAACCCTCTCAATTCAGCATGCTGTGGCAAAACCCTATTTATGTTACCTTAGTTATAGCACTAGATAACTACAAATTAGACTGTTACTATTCTAGTCATACTAAGGAAATCAATATCTAATACCAATGCTCTTTAATATAACAATATTAAAAAAAATTAGAGGTGCCTACCATGTATCTGGGTTAAGAAATAACAGATATTATATTTTCACAATAACATTTATCAGATATGTTCATGAAGAAGCATAATGATATATACCTGCTTTAATGTTTTTCTTTGCCCCTTTCAGGAAGCAGAGTCACAGTCTATTCTCTCCTTGAAAGCACAGTGAATAGAAATTCAGAGCTTTTTCAACTTTGGTAACTATATCTTTCTATATATTGCCAAATTCCCAGAAAACAGAGCCAGCAAGGATAAAAATAATCATCTTGTCTTTTCTTGCCTAGTCTTCGAAACATAGATCTTCATTCTTGGAAAACTGGATAGGTTTCACCTGGAAGTTATGATACAGATTGGAAGATTACATCATTTTATATCCGAGAGAAAATATTATTCTTAATTAGATGTTACCTATAGGATGCCCTTAAGACTCAGGGCCATTGTGGTCATCCAAGCAGTTTGGTCCATCAATAAGCATTCAATTCTCTTTATGTAAGTTTGACTTTTGACCTAGATAGTTTTGCACTAGCTTTTTCAGTGACCTTTTTGGAAAGAAGAATAGGAGTTCCTGTTTCACTGAATTTTTAGCCCAACTTGTTACATCAACTCCACCCACTCACTACCAGATTGCATTAGGGAAAGAACATATGGTATTTTAAAACTGTAAGATTTTTACATATGTTCTTTAATCTAAGACCTATTTTTATGTTTATTGTTAGCTCTTTTTTCTTTTGTGGTGCTACTGTTAAAGAAAGAACAGATTAACTAAGCCTACTATTTTCAAAATTGACCTAATGCCTGGTGATAATATATTTTTGATGCATTAATGCTAGAGCATTGTTGTTTATATTCATTTTGGCAACAAATAATAACAAATCATTTTTATAAAAAACTCTTAGCAATCTTTAGTTATACAGTGTAGTATAGTAGAAAAAGGAATGACTTGAGAGCCAAGAAACCCAGAACATCTGGATAGCTTGGCCATTATGTTGAGATGTCTGATTGAAAAACAAGATGAGGGACAAAAAAAATAGATAGCCCACGTACTCTACTGGTATTCATACATTGTCCAGAAATTTAGAAAAAATAACCTAGGACCTCAGAGGTGATCGATTGAAGTTTTATAAGAAGATATAGATAGGGATGGAGCCAAGATGGCAGCTGGAAAACAGGGACTCTCTTAAGCTCTCCCGCAAATCCCTCCAAACTCCTGTAAAAATGGCTCTGAACAAATTCTAGAGCTACAGAACCCACAAAATAACAGAGGGAAGCAGGTCTCCAGCCTAGGACAGCCTGGATGGTCACTGGGAAGGATCTATCACACCGTGCTGGGACCTGAACGCAGGTCCACATGGGCCCTGCCAGGACAGACCAGGGCAGAGGAGATTGTGGGAGCAGGCCCTCAGGGTCAGGAATCACTGAACTGTAGCAGCTACCAGACTTCTCAACCCACAAACACCAAAGATCATGGAGCAGGGTCATGCAGCCACCCTGGGGGTGGCCGAGGTAGTGCAGCAGTGGCAGTAGCAGCAGCAGGAAGCTTCTGCGGCTGCTTCCAGAGTTCTCGCATGAGCTGCTTCCTGAGTCCCTGGCCCACACTGTGGGAGGAATCAAGGGGCAGATCAGAGCAGAAGTATAGGGAGCATTTTGCTGGTGCAGAGGCAGGGTTCTATTGCTATACCCTGCTTGGATCTGGATTGCAGTCCTGGTTGGCAGTTCTTGGGAGATGAGGAGCACTGGTGTGACAGAGCTTCTGTTGGCTTAGAAGTAGCTCTGAAAAGAGCAGTGCAAGGCCCCTGAAGCTTGGGTCAAGGCACTTTCTACTCTGAAGGCAGTCATAACATGACCGAAAGCTCAAGGGTCAAGTAGTTGGCTGGGAACATGAGGAAGGGTAAACAGACTCAGACTCAGACTCAGACTATACAATCTTTTTTTTGGTGAAAAACAAGATCAAAACATACAGCTAGAAGAAATCAACAAAGTCAAAGAGCCTACATCAAAAGAATCCAAGAAAAATATGAATTGGTCTCAAGGCATGGAAGAGCTCAAAAAGGATTTGGAAAAGCAAGTAAGAGAAGTAGAGAAAAAATTGGGAAGAGAAATGAGAGTGAGGCAAGAAAATCATGAAAAACAAGTCAACAACTTGCTAAAGGAGACCCAAAAAAATACTGAAGAAAATAACACCTTAAAAAAATAGACTAAACCAAATGTCAAAAGAGCTCCAAAAAGCCAATGAGGAGAAGAAGCCAGGATTAGCCAAATGGAAAAGGAGGTCCAAAACACCACTGAAGAAAATACTACCTTAAAAATTAGAAGGGAGCAAGTGGAAGCTAGTTACTTTATGAGAAATCAAAAAATTATAAAACAGAACCAAAAGAATGAAAAAATGGAAGACAATGTGAAATATCTCATTGGGAAATCCACTGACCTGGAGGATAGATCCAGAAGAGATAATTTAAAAATTATTGGACTACCTGAAAGCCATGATCAAAAAAAGAGCCTAGATATCATCTTTCAAGAAATTATCAAGGAAAATTGCCCTGCTATTCTAGAACCAAAGGGTAAAATAGAAATTGATAGAATCCACCAATTGCCTCTTGAAAAGATCCCCAAAAGAAAACTCTTAGGTATATTATAGCCAAATTCTAGAGTTTCCAGGTCAAGGAGAAAATATTGCAAGCAGCCAGAAAGAAACAATTTGAGTATTGTGGAAACACAATCAGGAAAACACAGGATCTAGCAGCTTCTACATTAAGTGATCAAAGGGCTTGGAATATGCTATTTTGGAGGTCAAAGAACCTAAGATTAAAACCAAGAATCACCTACCCACCCAAACTGAATATAATACTCCAGGGTAAAATATGGATTTTCAATAAAATAGAAGACTTTCAAGCTTTCTTGATGAAAAGACCAGGGCTGAATAGAAAATTTGACTTTCAAATACAAGAATCAAGAGAAGCATGAAAAGGTAAACAGGAAAGAGAAATCATAATGGGCTTATTAAAGCTGAACTGTTTTGTTTACATTCCTACATGGAAAGATGATATTTGTAACTCACGAAACCTTTCTCAGAATTAGGGTAGTTGAAGAAAATATACATATATAGACAGAGGGTACAGAGTGAGTTGAATATGAAGCGATGACATCTAAACAATAATAAATTTAAGGGGTGAGAGGAATATATTGGGAGAAGGAGAAAGGGAAAGATAGAATGGGGTAAATTATCTCACATAAAAGTGTCAAGAAAAAGCAGTTCTATTGGAAGGGAAGAAGGAGCAGGTGAAAGGGAATGAGTGAATCTTGCTCTCATTGGATTTGACTTAAGGAGGGAATAACATACACACTCAACTGGGTATCTTACCCCCCCACAAAAGTAGGGGGGAAGTGGATAAGAGAGGGAGGTGATTGAAGGGAGGGCAGATTGGGGGAGGAGATAATCAAAAGCAAACACTTTTGAAAAGGGATAGGGTCAAAGGAGAAAACTGAATAAAGGGGGACAGGATAGGATGAAGGGACATATTGTTAGTCTTTCACAACATGACTATTATGGAAATGTTTTGCATAATGATACATGTGTGGCCTATATTGAATTGCTTGCCTTCTCAAGGAGGGTAGGTGGGGAGGGAAGAAGGGAGAAAATTTGAAACTCAGAGTTCTAAAAACAAATGACCCAAAAAAAGTTGTTTTTTTTAATCTGCAACTGAGAAATTAGATGTACAGGCAGTGGGGTATAGAAATCTATCTTGCCCTACAAGAAAGTAAAGGGAAAGGGAATAAGGAGGGGGGAGTGGAGTGACAAAAGGGAGGGCTGATGGGGGAATGGGGCAATCAGAATGTATGCCATCTTGCAGTTGGGGGAGGGTAGAAATGGAGAAAAAATTTGTAACTCAAAATCTTGTGGAAATCAATCTTGAAAATTAACAATATTAAATAATAAAAAATATGAATCTTTGAAAAAAGAAAGTCTGATAGAAAACTTTTAGGAACTTACCAGAAGTGATATGGTGTGTTAGCAACAATATCCAAAGCTCTTCTCCCCCTAAGGTAGCTGGTTTTCTCTTAAAAGCTATTGATACTGGTAAATAAGAATTAGAAGTTGAAGGGATGCCCATCAATTGGGGAATGGCTAAACAAGCTATGGTATATGATTATAATGGAATATTATTGTTCTAGTGAATTGGATGTGCAAGAGAATTGGATTTAAGTAAGGAAGGGCTGCACAGTGTCATGGTCCTCTTTGAGAATGAAGGACAAACAACAACATTATTGTGCTATAAGAAATGACAAGCAAAATGACTTCAGATAAGACTTTCAAAGAATATCGGAAAGACTTACATGAACTGATGAAAAGGAAAGTGAAGAGAACCAGGAGAACATTGTACACAGTAACAGCAATATTGTTCAGTGAAGAACTGTGAATGACTTAGCTATTTCTGGTAATACAATCCAAGACAATCCCAAAGGACAAATGATGAAGCATGCTATCCACTTCCAGAGAAAGAACTGATATTGTTTAAATACAGAATGAATCAAGCTATTTTTCACTTTCTTCCTCTTTCTTTTATTTGAGTCTTCTTGTACAAAATGACTAATATGGAAATGTTTTACATGATTGTACATGTATTAAAAAATCCCCCCCCCCCAAAAAAAGAAGACATAGATAAGAGCCACATGAGATAGAAAGACTTGGATAGGAAGAAGCTACATTGTTGGTGATAGAACCCACATCAATTACATCATAGATCTATCAGAGCATGAAAAAATTTATTGATTAAAGTTAACAGCTTAAACACTGAAATAGATTTCTGTCTTTAGGATAGACATCCATTGGGTCATTGCAAAAGGAAAGCCCACCTTTTTATCTCTCCCTAAGATGTTCTAAGTAGAAAAGACATGAAGAGCTATCTGAACTCCAATTCTGTATGAGTTAAAAACTGGTCACCATGTGCTAAGTAAGCATAGTAAGTATAGAAATACAACTTTTTTGGAGAATATGATTTCTGGAAATTAAGCATTGTCTCTATGAATATAGATATGGCTGTATCCTGTTTCCACAATCCGGCTAGCAGCTGTTGTGGGGGTGAAAGCCCAACAACAAGAATGCTACAAACATGCTGCAAAAGCACAGGTTCTTTTGATCTGCTTAACTAAGGAAAGCTATGTTAAGGGGTTTGACAAGCTTACTTTAATTCAGCATACAAATATCATTCACTTAGTTCAGGGGAAAAAGGCAGCACCCTGAACCTTAGAATAAAATGCAAACAAATTACAGACACCAACAGACAGACCTTGTCTCATTCAAATCCCGATACATAGTTACCAGAGTTTAACAAAGTCTCAGCATCCAGGTTACAAGCTGGAGGACCCTTAGCTAAAGTTGCCCAGAGTCTCTGCATCAGCACCATCTCGAGTGGGAGTCCTTAAACAAATTACAAACAGACAGACCCAATATAATTCATAGTTACCAACATCTAGGTTCAGCTTGGGAGCTCAGAAAAAGGGCTGGCCCAGAGTCACTCGAGACACCACGGCTGTGGGTAAGAGCTCCAAAGCAGAGAAGGCCAACCCCTGGTTTTATATCTTTTTCAGCGTCAGGGGTGAGCCACACATGCGACTCACCCACGTGACCTAGAATCATCATCACAAAGAGGAGATTTAAATCCAGGTGGTCTAGAGCCTCTGATGTCCCAAACCTATCACTCAAACTCCTGTGTAAAACAAGGCCCTCCCCTGAGTTAGCCCCACCTTGGGCCCCACCTTAGTTACCAATCCACATCCACATAGGTTAGATTAACACCTAATAGGGATTAGAGCCTGGGGCTTAGCACTTAGTAAGACTCAATGAAATACACTGAATTAGTCAAAGCAAACAAAAGCCAAACTCTTCAAGGGCACTTGTTGAACTAAGTGCCAAGGAGCCCATTTTGCTTACCAACACAACCCTCACATCAAAATATTAATAGGCTTTCAGAGAAGTATTATGTGATGATTCATGCTGTGTAGTTTTTAACCGCAAAAAGAGACTTCATCACCTCCCAGGTTAAACTGGTAGAGAAAACATGTCAGAGAAGCTCCCCAATTACTCTATATTGTTTTGTAAATCTGCTTTATTGATGCTTTTATTATGCTACTATAACTTCTTATTGTCTCACCATCCACAACACACACACACACACACACACACACACACACACTCACAACACTAGAATTCTCCCTTGTAACAAACAAGTACAATTAAGCAAAATAAGTCAACACATTAGTTATGTTGGACAACACAGGCCTCATTCTGTATCTCAGTCCATAACTTCTCTGCTAAGAGTAGGGAGAAATGCTATTTACCATCAATTTCCTTAAGGAACTAAAATTGGTCCCTGCCTGGATCAGAATCCTAAATCTGTTAATTTTGCCTGGAGATATAATGTAAATTGTTCTCTTGGGTGTGCTTACTTCTCTCGGCCTCACTTAACAGAAGTCTTACCAAGTTTCCTTGATTTCTTCATATCTGTCATTTATTACAGTGAAATTATATTCCATTATATTATTTTATCATGAAACTCTTAATTCAGCTAGTCCCTAAGTGACTAGCAGGTACTTTGTTTCCAGTTCTTTGTTGCTACTAAAGTGTTGTTATGATTATCTGTGTAAAAATTGGGCCTTATAGACTACATACCTTGTAATGGTGGCAAGTGGCTTAACCCTTCAGTACTTGAGGCAGCTCTCTGACTATAAATTGAAGAGAAGCTGCTGACCAGCTTTAGTAGAGGCAGTTTCCTCCTTGGAAGTGTACCCTATTCCAATGAAATCATAGGTCCTGTCCCTATTCTACTTTGATTTTGTTTGAAGTTATCACGTAATCTTATATAATTGAAATTATTTATATTAATATTAGAGATCACATCTATCCTTTATTTGGTTAAGAATTTCTCCAAAGTCATAGTTGCAGAAAGTGTTTCCTTTCATTCTTCTCTAATGTGTGTGTATTTAAATGAAGGAATCTTTCATATTGTATTGTAAATTATATATTTATTGTATTGTATTGACATCAGAACATAAAATGGAAGGACAACAGAGCAAATGTGCTAGTGAGACAGAGTAACTGTCCTGTGACTCACAACAGAAGGATGAATTCATTCTGTTCAGAAATGGCTTTTTTGTTGAGGCCATTTTATATCTCTTTCTAAATGTTGTAGTCCATCTTAAAATCAACCTTGTACACGGATGGATAAGCATGGTTCAAGATATAAAGAACAGAATCACTAGGGCCAACAGTTTATGCATTTTACCTAGTATACACACTCTAAATTTTTGTCACCAGAAGTGATTTGTCCTGCCTTTTATTACAAACACAAGTGCCCAAATCTGTCTCTGGCAAATAGATCCTTGAGTAAGTAAGCTGTTTAGTCTTCAAGTTCACCCTAAATAAAACAAATGTAGTATAATAAATCAATATCTTATGATTTTGACATAAATCTTTTTCTTAAAATCTTATAAAGGCTTCTTTGCTTAATGTTGACATTTGTGGATGCTTGGTTAATATTTTAATTTTAATTTTGCTTATATAATACTGAGCAGCTGGGTAGCATGGTGGATAGAGCACCGAGCCTACAGTCAGTAAGACCTGAGTTCAAATCTGGCCTCACACTCTTAACTAGCTGCGTGATCCTGGGCAAGTCACTTAACCCTGTTTGCCTCAACTGCCTCATCTGTAAAATGAGCTGGAGAAGGAAAAGGCGAACCACTCCAGTATCTTTGCCAAGAAAATGTCAAATGAGGTCATGAAGAGTTGGACATAACTGAAATGACTTAACAACAAACATATCTTTTATATTTAGTTCTTTTACCCATTTCGAGATTACTGTGGTAAGTTGTTTAAGATCTTTGTGTAGATGTGATTTCTGTCAAACTTCTTTCCAGTTTTGCCAGCAGTCCTGTGACAATATGATAAGGTGAGTGGTTGATTGTTGAAGTTAGGCAGTAGTTCATATAATTATGATAATATTTTACCACATTTTCCTATGAAAAGCATCAATCAAAATTACAATGTGATTCAGTCACATATCCCAGCTTTGATACTGAAAAGTTATTGGATATATTTTTTTAATGTTTCTACTAATATCTGATATAGCATGAGTTCAAAATAATCTCTTGTGTTTCCGGTCACTCTGTAGAGGTTCTAATTCAAATATAATCAAGCAGAAGATTACAAGTCAAATTTTTTTAAAAAATATGATTCACCATTCAAATGGATATTTGGGCCAGTTTTAAGTAAGGACTTTAATGGATTCTTAAAACCCAGTCAATTGAGGAAAGAAAATTAAACTTTCTTAAATGGACTTACAGGAATAGACAATGAAGCATACTTCCCTTCTCTCAGTAGAGAGGTGGAGATTTACTGAAGCAGAATTTATATATATTGATAGATGGGGTCATAACAATTGTTTCTACTTAACTATATTGCTTTGTTACAAAGGAAGGTCTCCATTCCAGGATATGAGGAGGAATAAGCAGAAGTTCCATCATGAAAAAAGAAGACATCAATAAAGCTTATTTTAAGACAAATTAATAAATGTAATTACCTTACTTGAGAGTTTATTTTCCCAAATACCATTTCAAAGTTGACCAATGATTTTCACATGACTTATAAGACATATTGTCATGGACATTATGAAATGTTGCTAATATTTTGATCATAAAGAGATGAGTTCCTGACAACAGAAAAAGGGAAGAAATCTATATTAATATTCTATGGGAGATTTGGGAGGTCTCAAAGTGGACTGCAATTAAATGTATGCTATGTGAAATTGGATCTTTTCTAACAGTACGTATTTATATAGCCTTTTCAAGTTTGTCAAATGCTTTACATATTTTATCTTTTTTGAGCTTCACAACTTTGTGAGCTATACATAGATATTATTATCTCCATGTTTCAGTGAAGAAATGATGCTTGGACTATGAAAGACAAGATTTGAATCCAACTTTCTATCCACTGTGCAACACTGCCTTAAAATCACTTAGCATCCAGAGATTGGTCTGTTTCTTCTTCAGCTTTGGCCTTGGTTTCAATCTGTCATCTCTTCATTTTCTCAAGAGAGGTTCAAGCACCACTAATTTCAGAAGCACAGATTCAGTTTTAGGGAAAATGCCACAGCATGTTAGTTGTTTTTGCTTTTTTTCAAGAACAGTCTATTTGAAACAATTTCCTTAGCAGCTGGAAAAACTCCAATCTCTCAGGCAATTGAACACCATTTTAAACATGAACCAGCTAGAGCCAAATGCCAGTGCTACTATGTGAGGTGTTCACACAAGGAGAAAAGTCAGGCCAATATTAGTAACCATTAGATGTGCAGATGACCACCTATCATATTAAACTGTTCGTTTAAAACATGGCAATTTTGTTTGAGAGAAATTCAGTCACAGAGCATCATGAAAGGTTATCGAGGTCTTCTTGACCCACAAAATATTACAGTAAGGCTCAACTATTCACTATGAAAATTAGATGAATTGAGAATGAAATCAAGTGCCTTTCACAGGTATATGCAAGCAAAATAGCCTTAGCTAAACAAGGGATGCTTAGCAAAATGCCTGGCATCTAGAAGATGCTTAATAAATTTTGGTTAATTGATTGGAAGAAATCACAAAGGAAAAGATATAGCATTTCAATTACATAAAATTGAAAAGTTTTTTGCATGAATAAAATCAATGCAACTGAGATAAAAAGGGGGAAATTAAGAATCAGAAAAAGCTTTGCCTCAAATATTTCTCATAAAGGTATGATAAGGAATTAACACAAACATATGACTAAGAGGCATTTATGAATGGTTCTTTTGTTGTTGTTCTGTAGTGTCCAACTCTTTGTGACCCCATTTGGGCTTTTCTCAGCAAAGATACTTGGAGTGGTTTGCCATTTCCTTCTCCAGATCATTTTACAGATGAGGAATCTGAGGCAAATGGAGTTAAGTGACTTGCCAGTGTCACACAGCTAGTAAAGGTCTGAGGCCAGATTTGAAATAAGGTCTTTCTGACTCCAGGCCCAGCTCTATCTACTGAGTCACCTAGCTGCCTCCATTTCTGAATGCAGAAGTGTTCAAAAGAAATGAATGAAACATTTTGCAAAGCATTGCAAACTATTATCCAACATGAAAGATTATTTCAAATCACGAATAGTAAGAGAAATATACATTTAACCAACTCTGAGGTTTCACTGCACTCTGAACAAATTGGTAACAACTAAAAAGATGTGAAATGGCCATTAGTCCCAAGATACATTTATTATCCCAGTTTTGCTAATCAACTGGAAGCCAGATATTCAAGAAACACGTGCTTGCAGAGATACACAACAGGAAGAAATAAACAGCCCTGTCACCTAAATACTGAGCATAGCAAGACAGTTTAGAGGAGATGCCCAATCCATCTAGCAGGGCAGTATCCCACAGAAGATGTTTCACAGAAAAAGTGTTGCTGTCATTATTTTGGTATAAAAGAAACTTAATTAACTTCAGTCTTTGGCCTCCTTGTCATACATACCAATAGGATCTCAAGGTCAAAATATATTAATGTTTTGCTAATTTTATTTGCGTATTTCTAAATCTATTTCCAGAATTATGGACTAAGTCGTATTTCTACCATCTGAGTATTAGTGTAGCCATTTTCCCTCAGTCTGTCAAATACTGATTATTTATACCTTTTGCCACCTTTCCCAATTTGATGGGTGTCAGGTAAAACCTCAGAGTTGCTTTCATTTGCTTTTGTTTTATTTTCAGTGATTTGGAGAAATCCTTCATGTTTGCTAATGTTTACTAATAGTGTGAAATTTTATGAGAAGAAATGTATCTTTTGACAATTTATGCATTGCTGAATGGTTCTTAGTGTCCTATATTTGGGTTACTTTCCTATACAGGGTGTTCTAAAAAGTCTTAGTTCATTTTTAATCTAAGCTAATAAAGTTAAAATTTGCACTAGACATTTGAGACACATTGTACCTTCTGATTTTCAGACCCTAATCAGGGATATTTAATGCAAAGGTTTTAATCATTACAAAGCTTTCCTTTTTGTCTTTCTACCTGTTTCCAAATAGTGATGTCTATACTCTGGCCATCCTCATCCTCCCTCTCTCGTTATCTTACCTGGAACCAGATCCTTTTATTACTTCTCAGGTATTTTCAAAATATTCCACTGCTCACATGCTGATCTCTTTATGACTCCCCTTATGTATTGTGTTCCTCATTAGCATGCAAGATACTTCAGAGTGAAGTTCATCTTATTTACTTGTATTTGAATCTCTAGGACTTAGAACAGAAAGTACTGCCCCATACTAAGTGCTTAATAAATGCTTTATTATTCACTGCTCATTCATTGCCAAGATGCTTTGATTTTACTTGTGCAAAACATTTTCAATTTCTCATAATATAAATGATTTATTTGGGTTTTTAATGATTTCCTTTATCCCTCATTTGTTTAAGAATTTCCACCTTAGCTATACTTGTGAAAAGTACCTGACCTCATTCTCTTTTAATTTTTCATGCTTTGACATCTTTTGCCCCGGTTCTGTATTTATTTTGAATTTATTATGGCATATAGGATAAAGTGTTGCTCTAAACCTATATTTTCCCAGATTTTTCCAATTTCCTAAGGAGTTCTTGTAAAATAGTGGGGTCTTCATGATGTGGTTTATGTCTCAGGTCAAGTTTACCAAACACTTATTGGGTTAGACCTTTTCTTACTCTTGCTCATGTAATGTCTTCCATTGATATACTTGCCTATTTTTTAGCTACTATGAATTAGTTTTTGTAATTAGTATTTTATAATATAATTCAAAATCTGGAAAAACTACTCCCTTCATTCATATGTTTTCTCCGTTGTTTCCTTTGAGATTCTAGATTTTTTTTTCTCCTAATGAATTTTTATTATTTTGTCTGACTTTATAAAGTATCTCCTTGGATTTGATTGCTATAACAGTATATCCATAAATTAATTAAAATAGTATTGTCATTTTTATTGTATTGGCATAGTCCAACCATGAGCAAGGAACATTCCTTCTATTATTTATCATTTTTTATTTCTTTAGAGTGGGGGGTGTTTTGGAGGGGGAAGGTAGTGGGGCATGTTTCTCTAAGTCTTAATTGTATCTTGATAAACTCAAATATTTTACATATTCAGTAGTCACTTTGTGTTTTTGTTTTTGTTTCTTTTAAATTTAATTATATTTTAGACTCAAGGGCCAGAACAGAAATACAGAATAGAGAAAAGAAACAAAACATCATAAACTTAAATACTGAAACTTAAATACAAAGAAAGAAAAAAAGTGTGTCACGTGTGTAGTAGAATGTAAGAGAGGATTCAAAATGTAAAACAATATGTTTTCATTTCAAGAAAGCCTATATAATAAATAATACTTGTTGTTTTGAGAATTGTCCATCTTTGCTTCCTTGTGAGTTTTCTTTTGTTCTCTGTTGTGTGCTTTTTTTACTTTGTTCTTTTTTCCCCTCCCCCCCATCCCACCCTGGAAGGCTACAACAAACTTTAGATATGTTTCTCTATAGCTATCCATATATACATACATATATAGATAAATACTTTCCCAGACATACTCCACTCCTAATATTTGTTTTTGTATTTGTGCATATCTCCTGTTTCCTATCCCTCCTGATTCCTCTACTTTACTTGACTGACTACCTTGCCCTCCTATTACTTGCCTACCCCCCTCCACTGATCCCTCCCTTATCCTCTCATTCCCATAGATCTAAACACCCTTCCATACCTCTTTTAACCTATTTCTACATTCTCCCCTCTAAAAATCCCTCCTTTGTCTTCTCCCCCTCACTATACTCCTACCATTTTATTTCTTCTAAATTTAGAAGACTTTTATACTCTTCTAAATATGTATGGATTGTTTCTTCTTAAACCTATTCCTGATGAAAATAAGTTACCAGAACTACCAGCCCTCTCCCCATCAAAATCATCTTATATCCTTTCTTCCTCTTGCACCTCTTTTGTATAAAATAGTTACTCTTTTTAGCTGTTTCTAAATGGTTATATTTTTAAATTCATATCATAGTCAGATTTATCCCCCTCTTTCTTTTGAGCTAGACAATTATTAATAAGGATCTTAGACATATATTTTACATTTTATGTTATATAAAAGGTAAATAGTCTGTCCTTATTAATCCCTTATAGCCAGTCTTTGGTATGTACCTTATGTTTCTCATCGTTCTTGTATGTCCAATATTCTATTATGTTGAGGATTTTTTTAACAAAGTCTTGAAAGTCTGAGGGTTTGACAAATGTCTGTTTTTTTCATTGAAGATAATACTGAAACTTGAAGGGTATGATATCTTTGGCCAGAGCCCCAGGTCTTTTGCTCTCTGATATATTGTGTTCTAAGACCTGCAGTCCTTTAATGACTCTGCAGTCAGGTCTTGTGTAATTCTAATAGTAGCACCATCATATTTAAATTGTTTTAATCTTGATGCTTTTAATATTTTATGCTTGAGCAGGAAGTTTCAGAATTTGACTATGGTATTCCTATGAGTTTTCCTCATAGGATCTCTTTTAAGTGGTGTTCAATGGATTTTTTTCTATTTGTACTTCCCTGCCTTGTTCTAATGCTTCGGGACAATTTTCTTTAATTATTTCTTGTATTATTGTATCAAGATTCTTTTTTTGATCATAACTTCTAGCTACTCTGATTATTTTTATATTTTCTCTTCTAGATCAAGAAGATTCTCCAAATCTGTTGTTATAAGATGTTTCACTTTCTTTTCTGTTTTTTTTTTCACTATTCATGTTTTGTTTAATTATTTCTTGATCTCTTATAATTTCAATGGCTTCACTTTGCCCACTTCTCATTTTCAAGGTATCATTTTCCTCTTTGAAATTCTGGATCCCCTTTTCTAATTGGTTGACTTTCCTGTCATAATCTTCTTGTTTTTCTTCGATTTTTTTTTAGCTTTTCCATCTCTGTCATTTGATTTTTAAAGTCTTTTTTAAGATCTTCTATAAATTCTTTTTAGGCAAGTGACCATTTGACATTACTCTTTGGGGGTTTCTTTTTTCAATATCCTCCTCTGCAGATGAATGCTGGTCTTCTCTATTCCTGTAATGGGTTTCTATGGTTGGATTCTTTTTCCTTTGCCTGTGCTTTTTTTGTGGTAATAACTTGATTTTTGTGATCACCTCTAGCCCCGAGATGTGGGAAATGGTCTGTCTTGCCCCAGATCTTCGGTTCTCCCCTCTAGCATGGAAGCAAAGCCAAAACTCCAACTTCCTGTAAGTGCCCACTGCTGGGGGGCTTTTTGTCTCACTGTTTCTGCACTCACCAGGCCTGTGCTGGTTCCTTTTCACTCAATAGTCACTTTGAATGAGATTTCCCTTTCTATAATTGTCTCCTTGATCTTATTTCTATAGAGAAGTGCTGATCATTTTATGAATATATTTTATGTACTAGTACTTTTCTGAAACTATTAATTGTCATAATTGATTCTTTGCTGATTTCTTAGAATTTTCTAAGCAAAACCTGCATGTTATATGCTAATAGGGATAATCTTATCTCTTTTTCCCCCAATGCTTATGACTTTAATTTCTTTCTCTTTTCTTATACCTATTATTAGTATTTATAGTATTTATATTTATATGGGGGAAAAGAGTGGAAATAGGAGACAGTTGCTATCTTGAGCTAATTCTGGGGTTTTCTAAAGTTATTCTATGATTTCTATGCTGAATTGTTTTATTAAGAATTTGGTTTCATTGCCATCATGATACAATAATTGTTTATATTATTCTCTCCTCCTTTGAATTTTTACTCTCTGAACTTTGTCTCTCAAGCCATTAATGGTTTTCACCTCAAAGAAACTATTTGCTAATTTCCTTCTCTCCTATACCATAGCTGTTGAGACCTCTTGGGAACAACAATTTAAATGTATGTGGTTTTTCAATCTTTGCAATATGTTTTGCCTCAACCCTGGGGGCAAGTAGTACAAAAGCAATGTTATTCAATTTTACAATTGAGAAAATTGAGGCTTTGAAAGATGAAGTGGCATGCCCGTAATGACCCAGTGTCTTCAAGCATCATTTGAACCCAGGTCTCTTGACTCCAAGTCCAGTATTTGATCCATTATGCCACACTAATAATAAAAGAGTACTTAAAACCTATTGTCTATGGCTATCCTACATTTGTTAAATTGATGTCTTATAAGAGTTAGTTGCCATTATCTCCATACCATATCTTCCATCCTAATACAGTGATGTTGCCAAAAAAGTTAGATCATATAATGTTATGGAAATTTTTCAGACTTCTAAAGGAAATCATTATTCTGACCATGGAGAGGTGGTAGAACTAACTCTTGTTTTGATGCATTTGTAATCACATCAATAAGCAATAAATCTTGTATACTTCTAAAAGAATCTTATTATAAATTAAAATATTAAAGACAATCCAATATTTTGATGAAATCCATATATCTTTTTTTAATTCATTGTGTAGTAAAGTTGCCAATATTACTTCTGATAGCCCCAGCAATAATCCAGATTTCAAAATTTCTATTATCCACGGATTGTAAAACCATCTTCTTCTTCCTTATTTACATCTTTCCTCAAAACCTCTAATTTATTTTTTTAATATGAGGTCTTAGTAAATCTACAAAAAAAAAACCAATAAACACTCAATACAGAAATTATATCCCCCTCATTCTTTTTTGATCTCTGTTGCCATGTACCAATCTTTACATATTTTAATCTTTATATAAATTACTATTTTTCTAAAACTTTGATTTCAAATCACTTTTAATATGTGCCTGGACCAAAAATACTCATATTTTGACATTGTTTGGTCATCATCTTTAATATTTATGTAAGCAGGAAATAAGTGAATCACTTGACTCTTTTCAGCCTTAGTAATTCACTGCAAGTTGTGCTGGATTTGGCCTGCTTTAAATGATCAGCTGGTAGGCAAGTCACATAAATAATAAACAATTCACACCTTTTTTTGTACTCATTGGCTGCACAAGGTTCACAGCCTACTCAGAAAGAGATTTTAGAAGGAAGTTGATTCTAGCAGTGTACAGATAGCAAATGGCATGGGGATGAAACTTTGCATATCTGAGCCTAGTATGTTAGAGAATACCTAACCCCAAAAGAAAATGTTTCAAATCAGAATTTGGAGAACTCTAAATGGCTTTCCTTTACAGGACAGTGTCTCTAAGTTTGAGTGCTTGGGGAAGACAGAAAGGAAAAATAAATGGAGAGAGAAGAAAAAAAAATGAGACAAATCTCATTACCCAAATCTTTCAGCAATTGTGAGAACACTTTAGCCTTAGAGTCTATTTAAAGCAGAGAGATTAAATAATTTACCAAAGTAAGGAGGCAGTAAGTTTCAAGGCTGAGATTTGAATCTAAGTCTTCTGACTCAAAATTCAACACTCTTGTACTTCCGGTGGAAGATTTTTTTAAAAAAAGGAGAAATTTGAGATAGTTTTGAGTAATTCGTAATAATTTAGGCAAAAATTATATTTTGGCTCCTAAATTTCTCTTTTAACTTGCATTTTAGAAACCATAAGTACTAATACATGCTCCTGTAAATATCCAAGAGAATTCCATGATCACTTTGTTTACCACACAGATTTGATAATTTGATATGAATCAGATCATATTCACAGATAATGACATACCATAGGAGTTTGATGCAACCCTGTAACTTGTCTACATAAAAGTGTTGTAAGAAGATTTTGCTATATTTTACTTGTGATTTAATAAATTCTAGTAGGCAAACTTGGAACTCCTTTAAAAAATATCATCCTCTCCATGATTTTTATCCATCTGGTTGGCTTCCAAAATATTTAAATTCATCTATAAGCCAAGAACTAGACATACATTTTAAAATAGATATTGAAAGCTGGCAAGCCTTACAGATGGTTTTTATCCTTATTATAGCTTATGTACGTAGGTATCCCCAAGTCATATGGGTAATAAGATTGTAAGAGCAGTTTCTCTATCACAGGAGTTTATTGCCCATGTATATTTGCCTTACCAGAAGACCTGCTATGTAACTACTTATGGTAAACAGAGCCCCCAAATCTCTAGATCATAGTTACTTTCAAAGCAAATGTTCTCTTGGATCACATTATATAAATATTTTATGTTTAAAACTACAGCACCTGACAGGCTTGGCTAAGATATTCTATTTCATCTTGGGCCTTTTAAATGCTACTTTCTAAATAGACATATATTTAAATTGTAGGAGTCATCAAATCCAGCAGCTCCAGTACTTACTGTGAAGTAGTTTTAAGCGGGAGCCTGAAAGACCACACTTAATGGATTATACTGTCTTTAAGAAGATCACTTAGACAACTTGGAAAACTCTTAATTTACTCTTTGTCTTAAAGTGATATGTCCTTGATACTCAAAATAGACTTTTAGGAATGGTAACAGAAACTTTAGTGGGCAAGGAGAAGTCTAAAAGTTAAATTACATGGAAATCAAGGAAAAATAAATGAACCCTTCAATGGCATGATAAGCAAAAGCATTCATTATGTGTTATTAAAGTCATTAATTTCTCTCCAGGTTTGAAGATGCACTGAACTAAAATTATGTACCATGTTCCCTTCAAATCTTTGACTATTTATCCCACTTCCATTTTTCATTCCTTCCCCTGTTGTTGTCACTGTTGTTGTTATGGGGGGGTTGGGTTTTTTTTTTTTAGTTCATACTATATCTCCCTGTCTAAGCCACTTGCAACTAACCACCATCTCACTGCTTTGATCTATTTAGTTTCCACCCTGGGGTGGTTCACCCATCCTTAAGCTGGCTAATGGCCTTGATCCTGAAGGCTAACAACATTAGTGCCAGACTTAGTAGAGATAACTCATAGATTTTAGCCCTGTGGCAAAGAACTCCTGAGCTCAAATAATCCATAAGCCTCAGTCTCCCATGAATTTGAGGTTATAAACATAAACTTTCATGTACAACTTCCCCTTTTTCCTTGAAAACCCGAAACAACATCTAATACAATTTTAAGGAAGAACATATCTATAATTTTCAGATTTGTTTATGGGGTTTCGTTCGGTCTATCAATAAATATTTAAAAATTGCTTACTATCTGTCAGGCACCATGTTAAGCACTGGGGTATAATGTTAAGCAGAGTGGGAGTTTTTGTTGTCTTCTCTTTTGGAATGCTAAGGCCATCAAGTGCCTTTGATCCAGTTCTGCCTTTGTTTGAAGTCAAAAGTCTCTGATTGGATCAAGAGTCTTTGAACAGCTTAAGCCAAGGGTAGGCTTAAGTCACGTGGATTTGAGGTACATGGTTGTGATGCCCTCTAATCCTGAACAGGGTATATAAGCTCTGAGGTTGGCATTTTGCTTTGGGGTTCTCACTCACTGTAAGAGTGTCATGTGATTTGAGCAGAAGAAACTCTGGGTAGCCACTAGAGCCCCCCAGCTTTGAAAACCCAAATGTTGGTGCTTCTCTCTGGTAACTGTATGTATTTATTTTTATTTGCTCTGTTTATATAATGTATGTTTGTAATTTCTTTTTGTATTCTCTCTGAAGTTTAAGGTACTGGTTTTTCCCCCTGAGCTAAGTGAATGGTATATGTATGTTTAATTAAAGTGAGATTGGTAACCCCTTAAAGTTGCTTTCTTTAGAAAAGCAAATCAAAGAAACTGTGCTAGCAGCCCTCCTGCGTGCAGGTGTTGTTGGTCCTTCACCCCAAAAACAGCTGCTAGCAATATTGTTGCTACATGGGGATACAAAGAAAGACAAAAACACAGCCCACACCACAAGGAACTCACGTTCTAATGGGGGAGAGAATATGAAAATAGCTGTGTACAAACAAGATATAGATATGATAAAATGAAGATAATCAATAAAGAGAAGGCACTAGCATTAAAGAGGAATGAGGAAAGATTTAATTTTAACTGGGAGTGGAAGGAAGCTAGAATGGAGAAAATTCCAGTTGTGAAAGACAACCAGTTAACATGCCTGGAACAAGGAGATGTAACATTTTCTTTTATTAAGAGCAGAAAGGAGGCTGGTTTCACTGGATCACAAAGAATGTGGTAGCATATAAGGTAAATCAAGCCTGGAAATATAAGGATAGGAAGTGGGAAGGCAGCACTAGGTTATGAAAGGATTTAATGCCAGAAGACATTATATTTCAACCCAGAGGTAATAAGAATTAACTAGAATTAATTGAAGGGAGTGACATCATCAGACCTATGATCTAGGAAGAGCATTTTGACAGCTGAGTGGAGGATGAATTGGAGTGGAGAGAGACCAACCAGTAGACTATTGTAAGATTTCAGGCTTGAAGTGATAAGGATCTGTACCTTGACTGCAGTGTCAGAGGAGAGAAGGGGGAATTCACAAGAGATATTATAAAGATAAATTGGCTTTGACTGAAGATGAGGAAGTCAAGAAGGAAGACTCAAGGATGACCTGAGTTTAGAGCCTAGGAGGCTAGGAAGATGATCATACCCTTTCAACAATAATAGGAAAATTAGGAAAAGGAGAGAGTTTGGGGTGGGGGGGATTCAATTTTGGATTTATTGAGTTTAAGAGTGCTACAGGATATCCAGTTTGAGATATTCAGTAGGTAGATAGAATAGGTCCAATAGAAATGTAAGACTGGAGTTCAGCAGAGAGATTAGGGATAGATAATTAGATTTGAGAATCATCTGCATAAGGATGATAAATGAATCCATGGGACCTGATCAGATCACCAAGTGAAATATAGAGGGAAAAGGGAAGACCAAGGACAAAGAGACATTTGTGATGTGGTTAACTCAGATGATCTGCACAAAGATCCTGAAAAAGACTGAGAGGGAAAAGTCATGTCAGTAGGAGAAACAGAAGAGAACAATGTCATGAAAATCTTGTTGTTGAATCATTTTAGTACTGTCCTACTCTCCATGAACCCATCTGGGGTTTTATTGGCAAAGATTACTGGAGTGGTTTGCCATTTCCTTTTGCAGCTCATTTTACAGATGATGAACTGAGGCAAACCAGGTTAAGTGACTGGCCCAGTAAGATAGTAAGTGTCTCAAGTTGGATTTAAACTCGGGTCCTCCTGAATCTAGGGAAGGTTCTCTATCTACTGCTCCATTTAGCTGCCTGAAAAATTGGATAGTGAGTATCTCAGAGAACAGGGTGATTCTGCCAAAGGCTTAAAAGAAGGTAAAAAATGAGGAATAAAAAAGGCCATTAGATTTGGCAATTAAAAGATGATTAGTAACTTTGTAGAGAGCAGTTTTGCTTGAAGGATGATGTCAGAAAGTTAAGACAAGAAAAGAAAGGAAGTAGAATCACCTCTTCTAGATGACCTCTCTCAAGGAGTTTAACCAAAAGACAGAGAAGAGATAATTTAAAAATTATTGGACTACCTGAAAACCATGATAAAAAAAAGAGCCTAGACATCCTCTTTCAAGAAATTTTCAAGGAAAACTGCCCTGATATTCTGGAACTAGATGGTGAAATAAAAATTGAAAGAATCCACCAATTGCCTCTTGAAAAAGATCCCAAAAAGAAAACTACTAGGAATATTGTAGTCAAATTCCAGAGGTCTCAGGTCAAGGAGAAAATATTGCAAGCAGTCAGAAATAACAATTTGAGTACTGTAGAAACATAATCAGGATAATACAAGATCTAGCAGCTTCTACTTTAAGGGATCAAAGGACTTGGAATATGATATTCTGGAGGTCAAAGGAGCTGGGATTAAAACAAAGAATCACCTACCCAGCAAAACTGAGTATAATGTTCTGGGGCAAAATATGGATTTTCAATAAAATAGATGACTTTCAAACATTCTTGATGAAAAGACCAGAGCTGAATAGAAAATTGACTTTCAAATACAAGAATCAAGAGAAGTATGAAAAGGTAAACAAGAAAGAGTAATCATAAGGGACTTACTAAAGTTGAAGCATTTTGTTCACAGGGATGAGAGAGGAATATATTGGGAGAAGGATAAAGGGAGAGATAGAATGGGGTAAATCATCTCACATAAAAGTGGCAAGAATAAGCTATTATAATTGAAGGGAAGAGGGGACAGGCGAAAGGGAATGAGCAAACCTTGCTCTCATTATATTTGGTTTAAGGATGGAATAACATACATGCTCAATTGGGTATCTTACCCCACAAGAAAGTAGGGGAGAAGGGGATAAGGGGGTGGGGATGATAGAAGGGAGAGCAGATTGGGGGAGGAGGTAGTCAAAAGCAAATACTTTTGAAAAGGGACAGGGTCAAGGAAGAAAATTGAATAAAGGGGGACAGGATAGAAAGGAAGGAAACATATTTAGCCTTTCACAACATGAGCATTGTGGAAGTGTTTCCCATAATGATACACATTTGATCTATGTTGAATTTCTTGCCTTTCTATGGAAGGTGGGTGGGGAGGGAAGAGGGGAGAGAATTTGGAACTCAATGTTTTAAAAGCAGATACTCAAGCAGTTATTTCTTGCATGCAGCTGGGAAACAAGATATATAGGGAATGGGGCATAGAAATCTATCCTGCCTTACAAGAAAGTAAGGGGAAAAGGGATGGGGAGGGGAGTGGGGTGACAGAAGGGAAAGCTGACTGAGGAATGAGGCAATCAGAATATATGCCTAGAGCAGCTGACGGTGCACTGAGCCACATTCTATGCCTTGCTTATAGTGGGATCCGCTAAGTATGCCTCCCAGTTTAGCAAACTCTGCTACTCCCATAGACATCCTCACCCGTTCTCTTCTTTAACTTCGCTCATTTCTTAGAAAATAATAGCTAGAGGGGGTCAAAGGATAAAAATGGTTTTAGCGGTTAGTTTCAGGAATTAATGGCACTAAACATAAAAGAAAGAGTACTAGATCTGGAATTAGAAGATCTGGGTTCAAATTCAAGCTCTGCTATTTATCTATCTGACTTTAGATGAATCACTAAACCTATCTGGGCCTCAGTTTCCTTATCTGTGGAATGAGGTGCTTGGAGTAGGTGGTCATTAAGACCTTTCCTTGTTATAAATCCTATGATACAACTTTAGTAAGTATTTCTCTAGACGGCAATTAGCTGTGCAACCATCATCAAGTCCCTGAGTCTGTTTCCTGATTTGTAAAATAGGGATAACAGTACTCATGCTACCTATGTCACAAGTCATTATGAAGAAAATGCTTCTTTGTTAACCTTAAATTGAGATATAAATATGGATTCTTGTTTTTACTAGTTAGTAGCGGGGAGAAGGGCAGATCTTATGACAGCCTGGAGAAGCATATAAATCCCATTTGCCCAGGGCAGCAAAAGATGCTATTCCCATCCTGATCAGAAATATGTCTCCCCCTCAGACCTGGAGAAGTATTGATGGAATTGCACTTAAGCAAAAAGCTAAAGAAAACTTTAAAGAAAATCGTTATCTGTACAGTTGGCACAATGGAGAGAGAGCTGGCCTTGAAACCAAGAGGACCCAAGTTCAACCTCTAACACACAGTTACTGGATGACATTGGGCAAGTCATTAAATTCCTCAGCAACCCTCTAAGACTATAAACTGAGGAGAAAATGCTAAGCTGCACTGGTAAAAAGAATTTTATCATCTATATTCTATATATATTGTATATATAATATTATATATATATATATATGTATTATCTATATATATTCTATATCAAATGAAATCATAGGTCAACTCCCTATCCCTAATATGCTAATCTTAGTCAATTTCTCCTCAATAGCTCAAAAATTCTAGGAGCAGAGAGTATAGAGATACCTACAGTAACAATTTCATAGGAAGCATTTAGAAAAGTGAGTCTTATTGCATATAGCAACAATACTGCCATTTCACAACCCTGAATGAGGTTTAAAACAATCACTACATGTTTAACCTGGATGGTTCAGCCCCTGCTTTAGCACAGTTCATTTGTTAGATTTACCTTGGTCTTAAAAATTATTTAGATGAAGGTCAGATCTATATTCTTATAACTACAAATATAAACCAGGAGTGATTGAAACAGATCCTTCCATAGCAACCTGGACCTCCCTGAGTGGTTTCTCTGAAGTCTAAAAGATAAAAACACTTTCCTTTAATGAGCTAGTCCTGACTGAATATGAGTATCTCACAAGCCTCCTCAATGATCTTGGCTAATACACAATAAATAAATGATAAAAAGATTTTTGTTTCCTGAATCCTATCCCCTTGTGTCCCATTCCCTAGTAAAATGAAGGCCCAAGTCATGATATATCTTATAGAAAGAAGAAAGATCTCAATTTGCCTTTTCTTTTCTTTTCTATCATTTCTGAAAATAGTTCTAAGAAAAAGTAATCACACTGGGGATTAACTGCCTTTATTCATGACATAATGTTATCAGGTGAGAACATGCCAGCACAAAGTTCTTCTGAATGGTTATCCAATGTGCTCATTGTTGAAACCAAAGGACAGTTGTTATAACAACAAATGACTTTTGTATAATTGTATGACTACTGATATGTTTAGAAAATGCTTTCAGGGACTCAGAAGAAAGATATAATACAGAAAAAAGCTTTGGACTCTCATATTAGGGCTTAAAGGGAGATCCAAGGGAAAGTCTCAGAGTCAGGCACCTTTGACCAGGGGGAAAATTGGTTTTTTTTCTCACTTTTAGTTTTTTCATGGCAGCATGTCATAGTGGATGGAGAGTTATTCCTGAAACCAAGAAGACAGATAGATCTGAGCTCAATTTCTGCTTCTCTTAAATGTATATTTGGCATGTGGTAAGTCACTTAACCTCACAGTGCCCCAGATAACTTTCCAAAACCATATCTCTCAAAAATGGTGCCAACTTTCATTGATAGAAGACACTTCCTCTCCTGGGAAGACCCTATGCTATGAAAATTCTAAATTTAGCCCCTATCCCTAGTCACGAACAATGAGGCATTCAAGGGTGATAAGCAGCATTGGTCTGATGAGGTAAAAATCAATAGGTCATGTTTTCCATTTTTATTAAAAAATCTTTTTTGCCTACTGCCTGCTTGTCTTTTAGGTCCAGTATCACTTAATACAAATCCTGAGGCTAAACCTCCATTATAAATTTTTATTAATGAATAATGATTTTTAAATGAATTAAGTTATTCCAGGAACCTCCAGAATAATTTGGAAGAGCAATCAAATAATTAAGTTTAAATATTAAAAAAGTAGAGTTAAGTTTTCTATTGCCTTTATGAGAAAGCATTAGCATCAGCCCATTTCAATAATCATTCCTCTTTACATATTCTCTTCACAATGAAAATAAACTCTCAATTAATACAATTTTAGTAGGACTCTCTGCCCCATTATATTCATTTTAAGGGAAACATTTTCAAAGGCTTTCTTCAAGAACTATAAAACTGTCTGTAAAAGTAGCCCTCAGTGAGAGATCTGGCATTTTAAACACTGCTTATGATGTAGGAAAAGAACATTGTATCTGAGAATCTTGAAGAGGAGGAAACAACTGAAATTAAGTGTCCTATATTTCTCTTCCTTGCTCTGGATCTGGTCCATCTGGATAGAGAGAGTAATCCTCAACCAAGAGGAACTCATATTCAGAAATGGGCAAAATAAACTTGAAAATCACAATGGATTATAAATAACCCCAAAATATTTTCCCCAAACCAATGCCCTGGCACTTCCTTAGCCATTTGTCTGCAGGTAAACCAGGCAGTGCGAGATGCAAGTGGCCTTGTAGATATCTTAGGTTCTTCTCTTCACAACCCATGCTCTCCAGAGTCTTGGGGCAGCTCATTTGGCTGTTGGTAAGAACTATTCTCCCTGTGTTCCAAAGGAGGACAAAATCACAAGGGTTTTCCATGTTCACACAGGAACTGGTGACAAACAGATGTTTGCACCATTTGGTGAAGCTCTTGTCAAGGAAACCTGAATTTTCTAGTAAGGATTTTAAGATTGTCTTCGTACTTTCATTCTACTAGTTCTACAAAGCTTCCTTTCCTTCAGGTTCAGTCTCAGCAGCAGTCATTGGCTGAGAATACTGTTATATTCTTTCAGAATGAACAAGGCAACCTAGGACTGGCAATATCCTCTAATTCGCCCTTGGAATTTGTGCTCTGAAGCCTATAACTTTCTAAGAAAGAGGTGAGAAAATAATATCATAACAATAACTTTTCTTGCTATTAAACTGGGCTTCCTCAGTGAGAGATCTTACCCTAACTTGGGTGACTGTCCAATCATAGCCCACATTTCCATTTCTGTAAATTATGCTATAGCTAAGCAATAGTCATTTGCTGCTGCTCTGTAATTAAAGGTTCTCCAGTTTTTTAAACTCTAATCTCCTATATTGATCCATGCAAAGAGTGGGTAGGGAAATGATAGATGCAATTTATGTCCTGGGGAAAAGTCTATGCTTAGCAATTTTCCTGACTTTCACATATGTGAGTGAGCGCTCAAATAAGTAAAACTTTTACATCCTTTACAAGGTTAAAAAAATATGATTTCACTCAGAACAGAAAGGGGTTCACCCTTTAGAAAGTTACCAATGTTTTCTAAGTGGGATGCACCCTTTCCTTTACATGATGCTTCCTCATTTGGTTCTTTTGGTCTTTGTAGTTTTGTTAACACCAATACCTCCCAGTATTCTCCCTGCAATACTCCATTTCTCCTGTTGCCATGACTTATCCCAAATTCCTTGAATTTACTTTTATTATTGCTCTCTATTATATATCTATATATGGATATATGTTGTTTTACTTTTAAAAAGAATGTTTTATTGATTTTCTTTTCCCCCTAACCCTCCCCCAAATGAAACAAGTCTTTATACTAGCCATGTCTGAAAAGTATGCCTCATTTTCCAACTCTAATCCACTTTGAATCTACCAAGAGGTGGGAGATATGGTTCACCATCAGTCTTCTGAAAACTTCATTGGCCACCGCATTGATCAGACTTCTGAAGTCTTTTAATGTTTTGTAGAACTTTTAGTGTGTACTTTCAATCCTCTTTTCTTTCGATTTGGTTCCATAAATTTTCCTTGTCCATGCATTTTTGCGTTTGAGTTGTCATTTTCTTTTACAGAGAAACAGCTATTTTGGAGAATGTCTTTGTCTTTTGATTGAAATTCTTAGCTTCTTGTTAGATTTGTTGAATTCTTCTGGTATGAGTTGTCTTTGCTTCTATAATAGCCCTCTCAGGGACATATTCTGCTTTTCACATGAGGATTCTAGAAATTAGTTTTGGCTCATCTTCTTGATCAATGAGATATTCAGGTGTTTTTTTTGCTGTTCACACCATGTCTTTTCAAATATTGAAAATTAATTTTTGATGGCTCTTTTATTATTTTTTTCAGAGGAGTTTGCATAATATTTTGTAAAATATTTTTTTCCTGAAGGGATTTTGACATCATTGATTTGTTGTGAAGTCCTCAGAAAGTACTCTTTAATTTATTTTTATTTCTCCTCCCTAGCTAGTTTTTATCTATCAATTGCTAAACTGATTTTTCTGTAATATCCTACTGTGATAGACTTCTTGCTGCCTGCCATTTCCCCTTTTGTATCTATCTATTGCACCTTTCCCCCAGCCTTTGCTTTCTGCTCTCAAATCTCTCAGGAAGTTAGGGTTACAATATCTGTGGCTCTCACTGGATACGGGTGGCCATTTGTGACAGCTGCCAAGAGATCCCTCAAGTTGGGATTTTTCTTCAACTTTCCCAATTCTGCTTTTCTATCTTCACCCTTCTCTGTGTATGACTTTTTTCATTATTTAAACTGACTCATGGGAGGCTAGTCATAGAAGATATTAAAGAGAATCTCTGGGGACACTAATGGCATATACTTTGTGAGTTGGTCTGTTTTCTTTCCTCTCCAGCCTTGGGCTGATATCAAAACTGGTCCAAAGAGTGTAGTCCTTACTTCCCACTCACCCCATGCCCAAACTCCATGTGTGGAAAAGATTAACTCTTTAAAAAACTATTCCTAAAACTGCAACTGGAAGGAGGTTTTCAGGACAGCAGAAATTCCATAAGAGATGTACAGGTGATTTGGTCTTCAGAGGGATTTTCTATAAAATGTATTTGTTGTAGGTTCTATTACTTTTTTCTTCCTGTAACTATTTATTTTGCTGCCTTTGGGAGACATTTCTAATTTATCTGGTGTCAGGAGAGTGGAACTGTATCCTAGATTACTTCTCTTTTTCCCCATCTTCCCAGGATTCCCAAATCTTTCCACTTTGGGAAAAAACTGTAATTAAAGTGTTTCATAAAATCATCCCACTTAGCATATGGATATGCTGCCCACAGTCATTCGAATGTTCATATTACAAGTGTAAGAAATTGGCAAGAGGCAGCAGGATCAAAAGAGAGATCCAATTCACTTTCCAGAATAGGATTTGGAAGCATTTAACATTTTTTAATATATTAAGATAATTTTACATTTTAATTTCAACAGAGTAAAAAGTTTGCAGCCCACACATAAATAAAAATTTGATTTTGGCTTTTCTTTTTCTCTCTGAGAAATATATCTCATTTCTTGCTATATTTTAAGATTAATGATATGAAACATTTATTTAACAAATGAAACACCTACCAAAAGAATTGTAGTTTCCCTGCTGTGTAATGAAGATGAATACCTTGACAAGGAATGAAGAAAACCCTAGAAGTCTTATTCTATTAATTACCCATTAAAATCATTTTGACATTCAAAACTGTCTGGTATTTGAGAGATTAGAAATATCTCATTCTAGAGAAACTAGATATTACATTTAAATCCAGTCTTTATCTTATTATTCAGGGCATTTTTTCTCAAACCAATGGCCACCCACTGTAGCACACACACACACATTCATTATAGAGGAAATGATAGACTGGAGATATTCCTCTCCTACGTTAGGTAGGGCATCCTTTCATTTTTTTAAATATGTTGTCTTCCCCCACTAAAACATAACATCTTAGAAAGCAGGGATTGTCCTTTCTACTTCTGTTTGTGGGATGTAAAGTGCATTCAGGGAAGACTGGTACCTTTGGTGTGAGGGCTGTTAAGCCCTTTTCAGGGTTGCTTTCCAAATTTTGTGTCCATCTGATTCAATCAGCTCTCAACTATGATTCCAAGAAACTGTAGCATGCCCAGTGGCCACACCCCAATAAAACATCTTGGCAGATTGGCTGCACCAGATTGAGGGTAACCAAGTGGTATCAAACTCTTCTGTGAGTTAGGGAGAATGTCTACCCTAGGCACATGAAAACTTTTCCCAGTGTAATAGACAGATGAGAACAATTTGATACAATGGCCATGAAGGTAGATGAAGTATTTAAAGCTTGTTTAGAAATCTAAGACACTAAGGTCATCCACTGCATCCCAGGACATCCCAAGTCATCTTGAATTTATCTTGCCACTGGACTTTAATGACTCTGGAAGACAGAATGAAGTCAATGACTTCACACAACTCTGCCTCATTTAAATGCAATTTATGTGCAAATCAAAAGACATCACCCATACCATTTTGCCATTTTTACCTAGCTTAAAGTCTGTGGCAACAAGCAAGTGAAAAAGCAGCAGGTGCAGATATATAAGGAGCTGTAGTCACAACCCTGTGCATAAGTGGTCCAGGCCGTAGGGTTATCTTTTCACTGAACCAAAGCAGCAGCCTTTTTAAGGACCACACTGCTCACGTCCTGGTGTGAGGAAGGCACTAGGAAAGGTACCCTAAAAATTTTCTGCTTTACCCAACCTTAGTCTGCTTGCCTGGGCAAGCAGGGGATCCCACCCTGTGATTAAAACACAAAAAAAGTGCAAAAAAGCTTTTGCAAAGATTATTCCACTCACCATCAGTACACTGAATGTACACACACTTATGGACAATACAAAATCTAGTAGATCTGAAAGTTGAACAGCTCTTGCTGCAAAAGAACTCAGCAGGCATTGCATCCAAATACTATCTCTGAATGAAACAAGGCTGGGAAATGAACGAAAACTGCCCTGATATTCTAGAACCAAAGGGTAAAACTGAAGTTGAAAGAATCCACTGATCACCTCCTAAAAGTGATCCCAAAATGAAAACTCCCAGGAAAATACTGCAAGCAGAAAAAATTCTAACATCATAGAGCCACAGTCAGGATAAGACAAGATTTAGCAGTTTCTACATTAAAGGATCCAAGGGCTTGTAATATGATATTCCAGAGGGCAAAAGAGTTAGGATTAAAACCAAAGGCTAAGAATTCACTATTTTGGGGGTGGAGCCAAGATGGCGGCTGCAAAGCAGGGACTAGAGTGAGCTCCCTGCCAAGTCCCTCCAAAAACTTATAAAAAATGGCTCTGAAACAATTCTAGAACTGCAGAACCCACAAAACGGCAGAGGGAAGCAGGGCTCCAGCCCAGGACAGCCTGGATGGTCTCTAGGTGAGGTCTATCCCGCACAGAGCTGGGAGCGGAGCAGAGCCCATCGTGGGCAGCGCAGACCAACCAGACCAGGAGCTGGGTGGAGTGTGCCCTAGCGCCCTGAATCAGTGAGCTGCGGCAGTTACCAGACTTCTCAACCCAAAAACACCAAAGACAATGGAGAAGGTTAGTGGGAAAAGCTGCCAAAGTGGAAGGAGTTCGGGGCAGCGGAGGTGGGGCAGCTACAGAAGTACAGCTGCAGCTGCTTCTGGCCCCAGGTCCACCTGGTGGGAGGAATTAAGTGGCCGATCAGAGCAGGAATGAAGAGCCTGCTGAAGATCTAAGTCCAGTCCAGGTTGGGGGATCTTGGGGAAGGCGTGGTGCTGGTGTGGCAGAGCTGGCACATCCCCCCCAGGCATGGAACATAGTTCTCTAAACTCTACAAGCAGTCATACCCCACTGAAAAACGCAAGGGTCAAGTTAGTTGGCTGGGAATATGTCCAGGCAGCAAAAATGCACCCAGATTCAGTCTCAGACTTTGGATTCTTTCTTTGGTGACAAAGAAGACCAAAACATACAGACAGAAGTTAACAAAGTCAAAGACAACAAAAGCCTCCAAGAAAAATATGAACTGGTCTCAGGCCTTGGAAGAGCTCAAAAAGGATTTGGAAAAGCAAGTTAGAGAAGTAGAGGAAAACTTGGGAAGAGAAATGAGAAGGATGTGAGAAAACCATGAAAAATAAGTCAATGCTTGCTAAAGGAGACCCAAAAAATACTGAAAAATATACTGAAGAAAACAACACCTTAAAAAATAGACTAACTCAAATGGCAAAAGAGCTCCAAAAAGCCACTGAGGAGAAGAATGCCTTGAGAGGCAGAATTAGCCAAATGGAAAAGGAGGTCCAAAAGACCACTGAAGAAAATACTACCTTAAAAATGAGATTGGAACAAGTGGAAGCTAGTGACTTTATGAGAAATCAAGATATTATAAAACAGAACCAAAGGAATGAAAAAACAGAAGACAATGGGAAATATCTCCTTGGAAAAACCACTGACCTGGAAAATAGATCCAGGAGAGATAATTTAAAAATTATTGGACTACCTGAAAGCCATGATCAAAAAAAGAGCCTAGATATCACCTTTCAAGAAATTATCAAGGAGAACTGCCCTGATATTCTAGAGCCACAGGGCAAAATGGAAATTGAAAGAATCCATTGATCGCCTCCTCAAATAGATCCCAAAAAGAAATCTCCTAGGAATATTGTCGCCAAATTCCAGAGCTCCCAGATCAAGGAGAAAATACTGCAAGCAGCCAGAAAGAAACAATTTGAGTATTGTGGTAACACAATCAGAATAACCCAGATCTAGCAGCTTCTACATTAAGAGATCGAAGGGCTTGGAATACGATATTCCGGAGGTCAATGGAGCTAAGATTAAAACTCAGAATCACCTACCCAGCAAAAGTGAGTATCATGCTCCAAGGCAAAATATGGATTTTCAATAAAATAGAGGACTTTCAAGCTTTCTCAGTGAAAAGATCAGAGCTGAATAGAAAATTTGACTTTCAAATACAAGAATCAATAGAAACATGAAAAGGTAATCAAGAAAAAGAACAAGAAAAAGAAATTGCAAGGGACTTACTAAAGTTGAACTGTTTTGTTTACATTTCTACATGAAAAGATGACGTGTATGATTCACAAGACCTCAGTATTAGGGTAGCTGAAGAGAATATGCATAAATATATATATACACATATATATATGTTTATGTGTATATATATACATATAAGTGAATGTGTATGTATGTATATATGTAGAAAGAGAGAGAGAGAGCGGGCATGGGGTGAGTTGAAGATGAAGGGAAGATACCTAAAAGACACAAAATCCAATTAAGGGATGAGAGAGGAACATATTGAGAGAGGGAGATATGGAGAGATAGAATGGGGTGGATTCTCTTGCATAAAGGTGGCAAGAGGAAGCAGTTCTGTGGGAGGAGGGGAGAGGGCAGGTGAGGGGGGAAGTAGTGAATCTTGCTCTCATCAGATTTGACCTGAGGAGGGAATACCATACATACTCAATTGGGTATCTTACCCCACAGAAAAGAAGAGGGAAGAAGATAAAAAAAAAGAGGGGGTGATGGAGGGGAGGGCAGATGGGGGTGGAGGTAATCCAAAACAAACACTTTTGAAAGGGGACAGGGTCAAGGGAGAAAATTCAACAAAGGGGGATGGGTTGGGAAGGAGCCAAATATAGTTAGTCTTTCACAACATGAGTATTATGGAAGGGTTATACATAATGATACACATGTGGCCTATGTTGAATTGCTTGACTTCTTAGGGAGGGTGGGTGGGAAGGGAAGAGGGGAGAGAATTTGGAACTCAAAATTTTAAAAACAGATGTTCAAAAACAAAAAAAAAGTTTTTTGCATGCAACTAGAAAATAAGATACACAGGCAATGGGGAGTAGAAATTTATCTTGCCCTACAAGAAAGGAAGGGAAAAGGGGATGTGAGGGGAGTGGGGTGACAGAAGGAAGGGCTGACTGGGGAACAGGGCAACCAGAATATACGCCATCTTGGAGTGGGGGGGGGAGGGTAGAAATGGGGAGAAAATTTGTAATTCAAACTCTTGTGAAAATCAATGCTGAAAACTAAATAAATAAATAAATAAAAATGGAAGAAAAAAAAGGATTAAAACCAAGAAGCACATACCCAACAAAACTGAGTATAATACTTCAGAATAAAAAACAGGGCATTCAATGAAATTGAGGATTTGAAAGCATTCCTGATGAAAAGACCATAGTTACATAGAAAATTTTATTTTTAAATATGAGACTCCAGATAAGCATAAAAAAAGTGAATTGGAGAAATAAATAATAAGAGATTCAATAAGGTTAAATTCCTACATGGTAAAATGATACTTGTAACACCTAAAATCTTTCTTATTATTAGGGGAGTTAGAAGGAATATATTTAAATAGAGGGCACAAGTGTGAGTTGATCTTGTATGTCTAATTTTCTATTGAGTTCAGATTTTTTTGCAACAAAATCCTGAATGTCTGGGAATTCATTGAATATCTTTTTTTTTCATTCAGGATTATGTTTAAATTTGGTGGAAATGATATTTTCAGCTGCAACCCCAGTTCTTTTACTCTTTGATTACAGTGTTCAAAGACTTGTAGTCTTTTAGAGTCACCAATGCTGGGTCTTATGTGATTCTAACTGTGGCTGCACCATATCTGTATTGTTATGTTTTCTTGTTGCTCATAATATTTTCTCTTTGAGATGGGGGTTTCAGAATTTGACTGTAATATTCCTATAGCTTTTTCTCTTAGGATCTCTTTCAGGTAGTGATGTTAATATTTTTTTTTCTATTTCTACATTCCTCTTTTGCTCTAATGATTCAGGACAAGTTCCTTTAATTATTTCTTTTATTATTGTATCAAGATTCTTTTTGTGATCATAGCTTTCAGGTAATACAATTATTCTTATGTTTTCTCTTCTTGATCTGTTCTCCAGGTCAGTTATTTTTCTAATGAAGTGTTTCACATTCTCTTCTATTTCTTCATTCTTCATGTCTTGTTTTATCATTTCTTGGTCTCTTATAACTTTGCTGGCTTCCCCTTACCTAATTCTAATTTTCAAGGTCATTATCTTCCTTAAGATTTTGGATCTCTTTTTCCAATTGGTTAACTTTCTTTTCATAATCTTCTTGTTTTTCTTGGATTGTTATTTTTTTTAAATTTTTCCTCAATCTCTCACATTTGATTTTTAAAGTCTTTTTTAAAGTTCTTCTCTGAGTTCTTTTTGGTCAGGTGACCATTTGATATTACTCTTTGGGGTAGGAGAAGGTTTTCTACTTCAGTATCCTCCTCTGAATGTGAGCCCCAGTCTTCTCTATTCGCACAGTAAATTTCTATTTTGAGTTCATCTTTGCTCATTTTTTTTTCATCTGTAACAGCTTATTATTATAATCCCCTCTAGTCCTGGGGCATAGGGAATGGCACCTCTGGCCTCAGATCCTCTTTCAGTTCCCCCCCTCTAGCCTGGAACCAAAACCAAGAACTCTGCCACCTATATGTGCCCATAGCCAGAGGCATCCCTGCTCCACTCCTTCTGCATTCACTGGGAATGTGCTGATTCATTCTTGCTCAGGGCTGTGTCTTGGCAGCACAACCGGGCCTGGCATCCCTTATTAGCAGAGGTTCCCTCAATCATCTTCCTGCTCAGATGCCCAACTCCTCACACTGTCCAGGAAGTCAAAATTCCTGTGGCTGGGGTCAAGGCCCTCTAATCCCCCAACCCTCCTAGCCCGAGGGCTCACCACTTGCTCTTTCAGTGGAACTAGCCTAGAGGTTTTTACTCTTCACGGGGACCAAACCTCAGTCCTGTGATTTTTCTTTGTGTCTTCTCTGATTGTTCCAGTATGACCACTGTTCTGCCCCAAATCTTGTTTATTTTAACTGCTCAGTGTTTGCCCTGAAGTGTTATTTTGTCTTGTTTGTGGGGGAAATCTAGAGAGCTTGGAATTTTCTGACCTACTTTACCATCTTCCCGGAATCCTCTACTGGTAGATTCTTTCAATGCCTATTTTGCCCTCTGGTTCCAAGAAGTCAGAGCAGCTTTCCTGAATAATTTCTTGGAAGATGCTGTCCAGGTCCTCATTTTGATTATGGCTTTCAGGTAGTCCATTGATTCTGGTTTTGCCTCTCCTGGATCTATTTTCCAGGTCAGTTGTTTTTCCCATGGCATATTTTATGTTTTCTTCCATTTTTTCATCCTTTTGAATTTGTTTGAATGATTCTTGATGTCTCATAGATTTATTAGCTCCCACTTCCCTCAATTAGCTTTTGTACTTTCTTTTCCATTTGGCCAATTGTACTTTTAAGGAGTTTTTTTTTTTTTAGTGGATGTTTGTACCTCCTTTTCCATTTGGCCAATTGTACTTTTTAAGCAATTTTCCAAGCTACTGACTCTTTTTTCATAACTCTCTTTCATCACTCTCATTTCTTTGCTCATCTTTTCTTCTACCCCTTTTATATAATTTTTAAGCTTTTTTGAGAGCTCTTCCATGAGTTCTTTCTGGGTTTGAGACCACTTCCCATTTTTCTTTGGTGTTTCGTGCATAGGTGTTTTAACATTGTTGTCATCTTATGAATTTATGTCTTGGTCTTCCCTATCACCATAATAACATTCTCTGGTCAGATTCTTTTTTGTTTTTTGCCCATCCTTTTTTTTGGTGGGGGGGAACATTTTCCTTTCTTTTAAATTTGAGCTCTGCACCCAGGATGGAAGGGATACTGTCTCAGGCTTCTCATGCTAGTGACTGCAGGCTCTGGCCATTTACCTGATGCTGGGTGATGTTGCCCTGAGGTCCAAGGGGGACCCTCACATCTGGTGCTGTGCTGAAAGGGTGGGGTGGGGGTTGGCTGGTGCTGCTGAAGACTATAAGTGTCTGGTAACTTACCTGGTGCTGAGCAGGGGTCCTAGTGTTGGCGTCTGGTGTGGGCTAAGGCCCAATGGGGTGTTTCTGTGTTTCCCCATAGCTACACTGAAGCATGTGGCAGTCTGGCTTGTAGAGGCTGCCTGTTTGCTTAGGAACCCCTAGGATTGGCATCTACCTGTTTGCTTGAGGTTACAATGAAGCATGTGGTAGTTCTTGTAAATGGAGTCTGCTGATTCTCCTGGCTATACTAAGGCACTTGGGGAGTCCTGGTGTTGGCATTTGCCTGCTCAACAACACTGAGGCTCGGGATATCCCACTGATTTACTGAGGTGGAGCTTGCTATTGGCTTGCTGAGATGATTCCCATCCTGGACTATGACTTTAATTCTGCAAAAAGTGTTTTGTAATTGCATTAATATAGTTCCTGGGTTTGTCTTGGCAGGTAGATTCCCAAGTATTTTGTATTGATATTTGATCTCTTGCTGCTGGACTTGGTTGGAATGAACTCATTTTAAAAGAAAAATGTTTTTATTTATCCAACTAAAACGTGTTTGGCATTGACATGGTTAGTGACTGGCCAGGTTCTGCCACCAGGCTGAGAGAGAGAACTCTCAGAAGTCTCCCAGTCTCTTGGCATCACAGTATTTACTCCCGACCCAACAACCATTTCGTGTGTCAGAGCTGTGATGCCCTGTGCCCTAGCTCAAGAGCTCATTAGTTGAATGTTTCCAGGAAAAGAGATCACTGAGATTCCCTGTCCAAATATATCTTCATTGTTTTCCTCATTAACAGTAATAAGAAAAGCATTAAGTCCCAATTGTATTAGGGGCATAATGCCCAACATATACTAGGCCTTGCTACCTGCCTAGGGGGATTATAATCTGAATTTAGCAGGTAATACATTAACATGACAAGAAGATGACTGTGCCCTCTGAGAAGGAAAATAGATTGCAGCGTTAGGTTGAGGTCTTGGAATGTGCAGCAATGTTGCATCCAACCCAGTCTCAGAAACAAGTGATAGGAATTTGTTCTAAGGATGTTGGGGCCCAGTGAAGGCACTTTTAAGTGGCCAGAAAAGCACATTCTAATCACACCATCAGTCACTTATTTCCCCTTTCTCAAGTATAATAATAACATAAATGATATAACTACAGGGACAGAAAATATTGTCACGTATTCATCTTCCACTTCTCTCCTATGATAATCCTTAGCTTCAAATCCTGCCATCATGTCACTAAGTGTGCTTCACACACTCCTATCACTCCCTCCAGCAGCTGCTGTAGCTCTGTGGCCTATTCAGCTACAATCCTCGAGCTTGGATGGAGGTGGAGAGAATAGCTTGGGACCAGAAGATCCCTGTCAAAACCTGGTGCTTCATGTTAACATAATTAGTGTCACCTGGGCATCACACCCTGCAGCTGCCTTTAGGATAAGTGATTACTAGAGTTTGGGAAGGTGCGGGGGCATGAGTGTGTGACTGAAAGTATTAGTGTTTTCTCATAGCACTGCTAGTGAGCATGGAAACCTGTGAGTGCTCTTAAAAAGCAGTGGTTTCTAACTGGCAGCCTCTGGTACCTGAAAACAGGGCCAGAAAAAGCAAATGTGATTTTAAGTTGTGTTAATTGAAGAGATGAGAGAGGCAATGGTCTCTCCTGGTCAGACCACAATTAGAGCATTATGGTTTACATTGACAAACTAGAAGGAAGATGTCCAGAAAAAAGCAGTCAGGATAGTGATGTGTCAGTTCTAAGCCACAGGAAAATCAGTTGAGGGAACCAGGGATACTCAGCAGGAAGGAGGAGGGGGGTGTTGCAAGAAAGGGGTACAGCAGAGATAAATCATGGGATTTGGAGTCAGGAAGACCTGAGTTCAAATCCAGTCTCAAACATTTATATGCTGTATGACCCCAGGCTTAATGGGAATAATCACAGTGAGGATGAAATAACAAGTATAGCACTTTGTGCACCTTAAAGCTATATAAAAGCTAGTTATTATTATTTTGTTTTGCTTTGTTTTGTTTGGGGCAGGGAAGAAGATAAGAAGCTTGGAGTCTTTGGGGGCACTTTTGTCTAAGAGTTATTGAGTTTATTCTAGTTGGCCCCAAGGGCTATTTAAACAATTGTCTTAAATTATAAAGAGGTGGATTCAGGAAGAACCTCCTACCAATTAAAGCTGTGCAAAATTTAAATTAACTGCAGTGGCGGTGACATTTCTGCCCCGGGGAGCTATAAAATGGAGCTTGGATGGGGGAGGGAGGTGACAGTGGTAGAGGGAGGCATCAGAGAAGGGACAGATAGCACCAGGTCACTTCTGGTGTTCTGTGATTCTATGGTCAAATTTATCTCAGTTCTGCTCATTATAATTTCTGGATGGTTTTCTAAAGAAACTCACTGTTCTTCATTAATGATTATACCCCTGGATATAAAATGCAATAAAAATGCTTTAGTAATAATTTTTTAAAACCATCAATTTAATAAGCCTTGGATCCTATTTACTTGTGAGGCAGTTTGAAGAAGCAGAGTCTCATTAAATTAGCCATGAAACTGTGTTTTAACAATGTTAAGGGATTGCTTTCACAAACTAAATGAGAAAAATTTATATTAAAAAAACCAAATCAACTTGGACACTTCAACATAACCTCCTGCCATAACATGTAAGAAGCAGAAAGAAGGAAAAAAAAAAACCTTAGAGCTATTTTGGGAATTAAAGTTCAGAACTTTGTGTAGCTGGTTATTAGTCTGCAATTTTATATTTAAAATCACTGATTCTGGGGCAGCTAGGTGGTGTTGTGAGTAGAGTACCAGCCATGGAGTCAGGAGGACCTGAGTTCAAATCTGACCTCAGGCACTTGACATACTAGCCGTGTGACCTTGGGCAAGTCACTTAACCCCAATTATTCTGCCTTCCCCCCTCCAAAAATATTTTTTAAAATAAAATAAAATCATTGATTCTGACTGTCTTTATTGAATTTTTTTGAATCTCCAAGGCAACTGTTTGTAATCTCCCCAGCTCCTCTCAAAATACTTAGGCAAGTGACCTGTGGTCTACTTATTATATTATCATTATTATTATTATTAAAATTATCATTATAGTTTTGATCTATATATGGGAGAAGCTTTACCCCAACATCTATAATGCCACAATGTCCTGGGGGGGCTTTATCTATGGATATTTACCACATGATATTTCAAAGCATTTTTCTGTTTTTAATACTATTATAATGCAGCCTCAACCTATTTTTGCCCATTATTTCCTCCATTTAGTGTTTAAACATTCTTTTTTTATATTTTTCTAAATGACATATGTTTTAAAAATACATTTTTTGATGTTAAAGACAGAAAATATACCATGTTTACATTCTCAAAGCTATTCCAAGTAAACCATTCCCTTATTCCTTTCTTGTAGGCATTTTCTTTGCCATTTCTAGGCTCTTCTCAGCCTTTTCAATTTTTTTTTTTATTTTCTGACTTGATGACCAAGGCAAGTTGGTCTACACTAATTGACACCAAGTGAATCTATTCTGAGGATCATTATTCTCTTTTCTTCGAAACACATACTTCAGCCAACATATCAAAATGATTAATTTTGCTTTTCCTACAAGTACCATGCACTGATACCAGATATTCTCCCTACTCTGCTAGATAGTGCCTCCATTTTTCACCTGCCCTTGAAATGCTGATCCAAGACCCCATGACAATCTTGTCATTAATGAGTTTAGGCCAACTTCCCATCAGCTCCAGGGAAGGCTGACTTGCCTGAACTCAGCATTATCAATTACTCTATTGAACAGAGATAGCACAGCTAACTTTGGGGGCTGCAGAATGCTTAATAAGTCTCCAATGAATAGCCACTTAAAGGAAGGGGTCATTTCTTTTGATTACTTTTATCCAGAAAGGTACCCAGCCCAGTGATGGATATAAGAAGTAGCTATTCTCACTCTTCCTTCTGAACTCCAAAAATCTTTACTCAAAGTACTTCATAAACATTACCAAAGAAATGTTTTCATTGAGTTTGTGAGAGTGTATGTGGGTACTATGTGTGAGAGAAAAAGAGACAAAGAGAAACAAAATGAGAGATAGAAACAGACACAGACACAGAAATGAAGGCAGAGATAGACAGAGGCAGAGAGGGAGGGAGGAGAGGTGGAAGAAGAGATACAAGCAGAGATAGAAAGGTATGGAGAGAGAGGAATAGTTAGAGAGACAGAGAGACACAGAGAGACACAGAAAGACACACACAGAGAAGGGGGATGGAAAAAGAGAAACAAAGGTAGAGACAGAGAAGGATGGAAGGAAAGAGAGAGATAGGGCTAGAGAGGGAAGGAGGAAACAGATGTCCCCATTTTCAAGATATAAATCTGGAGTTTCAAAGAATTTTTACTCAATACTTGCAATTAGTATATGTATCAAGTAAATTTTTTAGAAGCCACATAGATGATTCTTTAGGATAAGGAAAGGATTCCTACTCTCAAAGTTACTGCCATTATAGTCCATGCAGCAGGCCCCTATGCCCACTTTCTCATGCATTTATCTAGACTGTTCTCAGAACTTTGAAAATCCAAGAACCCTAATTTCAAATTCCCCCTATCATCCCACATTTGTACCCCTGCTGCTGTTCTAGTGATGCCACCCAGTCATTCACCAGTCAAGCTCTTGGTACCCACCCCATAACTCTAATCTTGGTTATCCACAAAGTACTCTGGTCTTTTCCAGGGCTTTTCACAAGCTTTTTATCAAATCCTATGAAATGTGCTTCTGATGGGGATGGGATCTAAACCCCTAAAAGTAAAAGCCCCTAAACTTTCCCACACAGCCCAGTCCTCCATGTTTGGCTGAGGCATCACCCATCCCTGTAATCCTTTCAACTGTTCTTTCATTGTGGCCCCATACCCAACCCTTTACTCCCTGTTACTCCTGACCCAGCCCAGCCTTCATTGTCTATTGCCTCTAGACCATCTCAGGCTATTTCCCACCCTTAATCCCATCTAGACCCCTTCTCTGTTAACTTCGGGTCACCCCTGGCTATTGGCCACCCCTAGATCACATCCAGATCTTCCACAGTCTTTCTGCATAAAAGGTCCATCTTGCCCCCCCACCCCATTAAATTGTTCAGATTCTTACAATCTGCCCACTTCTATTGGTGATACAATAAACCTTTTTACTTGGACAGAAAAAGGCTTAAGTCAAATTCTTTTGAGGCAGACTCATGTCCTTTGCCCTGTATTTCAGGGTTTCCAGAATCCCTAGACCAAAATACTTCTAGGTGAAAATCCCAAGGAATTTAGGGTCTCACAATCTTCAGAAATGGCTTTGGAAATAAATAGCTTCTTCAGTTTGTTTTTTTTTTTAAGTATAATACACAAGTGCAAACAGTAAAAATAAATTACACCTCCACCACCCCAGGAATGGAAAATATTCAAAAGCGCAATACTTAGAAGGGTAGCCATTTTGTTGTATGCCATGTATAGATGATGGACCTGCTTCTTGTGCCTTCTGTCTGATGACTTCTAGAACCATGTTTGCCACATCTTTGAAGGTCTGTGGACACTGAACATAGTCTAATTAATATATTTCTCTCAGCCACAAGAAAAAAGAGGGTTTCTCAAATTAGGGAAAATGTATGTTGTTATTAATTGGATTTATTTTTTCAGGTGAGTCAATAAGCACTTACTAAGTGCTTACTATGTGCTAGGCACAGGTGCCTGGAAATAAAAATAAAAGTAGAAAGAAAGGCTTCAAGGAGTTTACATTCTAGCAGGGGAAGACAACACAGAAAATGAAGCTGCATTTTCTTACTTATACTGGTTGTGTGGCCCTGAGAAAGTCACTCAGTCAGTGCCCTGGGTAACTCTTGAGGCTCTAAGTTGCAGAGAAGGCATTGGATTGTTCAAGAAAGTTTACTCACCTGGGAATTCTCTGTAATTAAGTAAACCACTTCTTATCACTTTGACTGACAATTGATATTGGTAGTCTATACGATTTTGCACAAGATCATATACATGACAGGTTTAAACCTAGTTCTTTTGACTCCAAACCAGTTCATACTCTTGCCGTTGCATCACATTGCTTCTTAGAAATAAGCCATCTTAGTTAACCAGCAATGGTGATATATTACTACCCTCTGTTCCCTATTCCCTCGTCTCTGAATATTTAATCAGCCATATCCTATCATATCAATTAGCTCGTTTTTAAGCTAGAGAAACAAAATAGTCCTTCAGTTCCACATGGTCCCCTCAGTTGCTTTATGGAATTTATATTAAATAAAAAGTTGGAAATACAATCACAATAGCTCAGAGCTCCCAGTAAGAAAAATTACATTTAGACAGAGATTTGGCTTTAATTTAATTTTTTCTTTATCTCCAACTAAACCCTGGTCTCATTATGGTTGAGGTAAAATTTAGTTATCAGGAATATTTGGGTAAAGAAATGAGCAGAGTGTGTTAATTGATACCAAGAAGGGGAACTAAAATCATTCTTAAAGAGATGAGTATGATGGAAGCTTTAGCCAAGGATAGTGCTCTGAGAAGGCCTTTGTCAATCTCTCTTTTCTAGGCTGCAGCTCAAGACTACTTTTTTTTCTCCTTGTTCCTGTTGCTCCAGGGCATTGATTCCTATTGAGTGTGATTCATTTAGATCAACTTTTGAGGTCCCCAATCTGCCCTCCACCTCCCCTCACTCTCTGTCTCCTCCCTCTTCCTCTGCTTCTCCCCTCATCCTCCTATTTTCTCTCCAGATAAATTTAAAACTCCTACAGTATGGGGCAAAACATCTCTGCCATTCAGTCCTGACCCCACAATAGCTTCTTTCCCTTCAAAACTGGGAAATAAATATAACTCCCAGGGTCTTTAGAGACATAGTCCACCTCACCAGGAAGATAGTCCATGCCTTGCTGAAATGACTATTACATTTATCAGCGTATTCCTCACTACTGGGAAGGGAGTAGGACAGTGACAAAATCCAGTGCCTTCATCACTCACAAGTGAAAAGGAATTGCTCAGAGTTGTAACAATCCTGGTGATTTCCCACAAGGAATTTGGTCCAGGTACATTTCACAAAGAAGTAAACCTTCTGGCAATGTTTACATTGCCAAAAGGCCAGGCTATGGTATTGAGAGTTTTAAACACACTTTTTAAAACTACAGAACCTACTTGTAGTCTAAGGTGGCAAAGAGCACTGCCCATCTTCCCAAGAGAGATATAGAGATATAAACATACACGCAAGAACCCAGGAAAGACAGACCCTCTTTCAGAATTCTGGAGTTGTTTCAGCCTATAATATTGTGAGAAACGTGGTTTTGGGGATCACTGGGCTTCCCCAAATTGTGAGAACACACAGCTTTGGGGATCATTGGACTTCCTAGGCAGGGTCAAAGTCCTGAGGAAGAACCCTGTGATAATCCCTAGGGAAGGCTGTACAGATCACAGGACTCCCTGAGGAAGACCAAGTGGTAGCCACCCCTTAATCTGTGGGGATCACAGGGCCTCCTAGAGGTCAGACCCTAAGGAAGACCCCAGTGATGGTCCCTTAGGGTGGCAGTAAGATCACAAGGCCCCCAAGACAGGGCCAGAAGTCCCAAGTGATATCCCCTTAAGAAGGCTGTGCAGACCACAGGGTTCCCCAAGGGAACCCAGAGTGGTAGCCCTCTTAACAACACCCCAGTGGGGATCACAGGACACCCCAAGACAAGATCCAGGAGTAAGCCCAGCAAGCTTCCACTGCCTATTGCTTCCCTTCACTTGACCTTAGGAAAATTCTTGTGATTTGCCCATTCTCACCCAAAGAACTCAGGACCAGAGTAGGCAGAGGAAGGCATTTTATTAGGCTCCTCAAGAGAACGGGTGCAGTGCTCATAGGAACACTTACACTGATACAGCTGCAGGAGCAGGAGTAACCATTCCCTCCACTCCTGCTAGAGTCATGGTTAGTTTACAATCTTTGTTTTTTACATAGTTTTCCTAGGTTATACAGTTTATATAAATAGGATAATAAGGATACAGAAGCAAAAGTGAAGTTAATTAGATTTTCCTTGTCTTAGTTTAGGATTAAACTATATTCTTTTACTTCCCCTACTTTCCCTCTTTAACATATGCAAATTATGCAAATCAGTAGGCCTGGATTCTTGACCAAGACCAGACCCTAGATAAGCTTGAACTGATTCAAGTGGGTTTGGCCTCTCTAATTCGCTAGACTGCCTTCTCAAAAAGTATGCACATGCGTACAAGCCTCTGACCTCTCACCTGACCGACCTTGAGGCCTGGTCTCTGCTAAAGCTGGGGTGCGGGAGGGCGGGGAAGCACACCTTTAGTTCTGTGGAAACAAAACTCCTCCTCCCATTTCTTACAATATCAACAACTAGGCCTAGGAATAGGTATCCTGTTTCTAGTGCTGATGTGTCAGCTTCAGTAGGCCTAATTGAGGTTGAATTACTACAAAATTTATGATAATCTGAAAAGTCTGTTGCAATGAAATTCATTGTGACAAAAAGCAATGGCATAGCCAATTTCACAGTCCACAATTTTCAGATGAGGAAACTGAGGCTGAGAGAGATTAAATGATTTGCCCAAGGTCACAGCTATTATGCATCTGAGGCAGTATTTGAACTCAGCTCTTCCTGACCATTATCTACTGTGCCATCTAACTGCCTCTTAATGATATGAAATGATATGCAAGAACCCTTGAGAAAGGACATGATATTTATTTAGTCTGAATACTTTTCAATGCATATATGTGTGCCTGTATTCATGCATTTGTGAATGTGTGTGTATGTGTGTGTGTATCGAGAGAGAGAAAGAAAAGGAGGAGAGAGAGAAAGAGAGATTGTTGTTGCTCAATCATTTCAGTCATGTACAATGTTTCATGACCCCATTTGGGGTTTTCTTGACAAAGATACTGGAGTGGTTTGCCATTTCTTTCTCCACCTCATTTTGCAAACGCGAAAACTGAGGCAAACAGGATTAAGTGATTTGCCCAGGATCACACAGCTAGTAAGTGTCTGAGGTCAGATTTGAACTTAGGAAGGAGAGTCTTCCTGACTTCAGGCCTGGCACTCTATCCACTGTATGACCTAGCTGCCTAGATAGATAGGTATATAGATAGATATATCCAAACAGGAAAGCTCTGGGTAGGTGGCAAGAAATTCATTTCTATCTTTCCAAGTTAGATTCTATACAGAGAAAATGTGCTCTGGTGTTTCTCTAATCTTCCCAGATTCCACAGAAACAGATTTACAGTAATTATTTTTATCTCATTTGTACCAGAAATGGAATATAATTATTTCCTCTATACTTCTACAGCCAAGTACTTGAGATATGATATTTCTTTGACATTATAATGCCTAATTTATTTCAACCAAAGATACCCCCCCCAAAATACTCTTTTGTACGCTAATGTGACTCCTAGTTTTAAGTACCTAGAGCTCAAGGTTTTGATACTGTCCTAGCACTTATCTGTCTATTAATGGCTTCTACATTTTAAGGGAAGAAAAATCCATGCCACAGTTTTCTCAGTAGGCTATATTCTTCTCCTTTTCATTACTTGGAGATCACTTATATTTGGATAAAGTGATGTTTATAGTATTCTTGGAATGATTCACTTTGAAAAGGTAGAGCCTGAATAGGAAGAAAATTCACTTGAAACCAGTCTTGTCCTAATCACTTACTAGGGAGTAAGTGGCCTGTGGCACCAGAGGGTAGAGTTAGAAATAATTTTTCCGCTTGTGAATTTCATAGGAGTAAGAGAGAATGATGAACTTTTTTTTTATGTATTGCTATAGGAATCAGTCAGTTAATATACATTCATTAAGTGCTTACTATGTGCCAGATACTGTGCTAAGCCCTAGGGATACAAAGAAAGGCAAAAGACAGTCCTTGCCTCATGGACCTCACAATCTAATGGGGACAAACAACACGTTAAAAAAAAAAACTGAAGGGGAGAGGGGACCCAAAGCACAATGAAATTCAAAAGAGTTCATCCCAGTGGGAAAGAAAAGGCTGGCCTAGGCAAGCTCCTTAAATGGAGGAGGATCTTAAAGGAGCCCACTGAGCTCTACCCTCCATCCTTCACCCTCTCAAATCAGAGGGAAATGAGACAGCGATGTTTGTACTCTACTGAAGGAGCCAAAGCTTTTTCCCATAGTCTAAATTTGCTCTGAATTCATGCCATCAGAAGCTTCACACAACCTCAGGGAACAAAATGTACTTTTGCATTAATATCTATAATAATCAATCAACCAACAAGCATTTATTAAGTTTCTAGCATGTGCCAGACACTATGCTAGGGGCTGGTCCCTGCCCTTGGGAGCTATCGGGGAAGACAATATGTATATGCATATAGGAGTATTTTAGATATACTCATATTTGAATATATTAGTACACAGACACATTATATATATGTAAACATACACATATGCAAATATGTGTATGTATATGCATACATACACATATATGCAGGCGTACACATATGTGTGTGTGTGTGTGTGTGTGTGTGTAATTAAGGAGAAGGCTAACTACTTGGAAGTACAGGAAAAATGGAGGATGATGGAATAATCCTTACTATAGAGAAACAACTTATAGGAGGAGACAACAAACACACATATGCACATAAATAAGTATGTACATACACACATATATGGAGACAGAGAGAGACAGAGGAAGAATTAACGCGTTATAGGGAGGGAAGACATTTGTAACAGTGAATATCAGGAAAGCATTCATGAAGTGGTGGGTGAGCTGAGTTTTTAAGGAAAATAGGAATTCTGAGAGGCAGAAGTGAAGAGAAAACATTTTAGAATGGGGGATAGCCTATTCAAAGGCATGGAAACAGGAAATGGAATGTCATAAGTGATTAATACAGAGGTCAATTTAGCTGAACTATAGAATGCTTAAAGGGGAATAATATATAAGTCTAGAAAGATAGATTGGATCCAAGTGTTAAGAGCACTGAATGAAAAAAAAAAGTTTGTATTTGATCCTACAGATAGTAGATTGCCACTGGATATTATTGAGTAGGGGAATGACATAGTCAGAACTATATTTTAGCAAAATCAGTTTGATAGCTATAAGGAAGAGGAATTGAACAGGGAGAGACTTGAGGTAGGAAGACCAATTTTGAGATTATTCCAACTATCCAGTCATGAAGCAATAAGGTTCAGAACTAGGTGAGTGAAGATAATGAGATGTATGCAAACGGTTTCATTGAGATAGGACTGATGATATAGGGTAATTAATTGAATATGTGGAAAAAGGGAAAGTTAAGGCTCACTTCAAGATTATGAACCTGAATGACAGGAAGGATGCTGGTACCCTCAAAAGAAAGAAGAATGTTCAGAAAAGGGTTGGGTTTTAGAAGAAGGATAGTAAGTTCTGTTTTGGAAATGTTAAATGCCAAAATGTATTGTGGAATTTTAGATAGATAGATAGATAGATAGATAGATAGATAGACATATTGAGTTTAAGTTAAGTTTACTTAATTCAACTTTTTAATATTTGTTTTGTTTAGTGCCTGTTTGGACAAAGTACTATTTGCTATAGGGCTTATAGGTAATGTGAGATGTGTGTGTGTGTGTGTGTGTGTAACATTAACTAAACCAAGAAATGCATATTATTTTAAGAAACATAGGATCTTGACTTTTAAATAGATGGTGCAGATCCTTTTTTTTATTTTGTATATACTCTAAGATGACATTATTGAAATCAAGTTGGAACTTCAGGAAGTATACCTGGGACAGGAATTGAATAGAAGGGGAAAAGCGGAGCTGAGTGTCTGGGAAATTGCGTAAGGTTTTAACCATGTCACATCTCCCTGAAACAAGAGTAAATAAAGTGTTTTAACAACAGTATTCTTCTGGTGATGCTACAAAACAGCAAGTTATGGAATAACACATTTCCCTCCCACCAAAAAAAGAAAAGGAAAGAAAAGTTAGGCATAACTCAAAGAGCAATGGAAAGAGGTCCATTGTGGGTGTGAATAGGCCATAACATATCATCAAACAAGAACTGCAGAAAAGATGGAATGTAAAGGATATTATCATAGAGATGTAAATGGATTTGATTGAAAAGAGGGAATAAACTTATAGGTCAGTTGTTACTCATGTCCTATCAATGACCATCTTTGGATAATAATACTTTCAATTTTTAGAATATCATTTATCTTCTTTCTGTATCTTGAAATTTAGAGTTATTAAGCAAATGATAAAAGCAGTTACAAAAGATAAAATAGATAATTTTTATTATGTGAAACTGGAAGGCTTTTGTACAAAGGAAAGACAAAAGCATAAGAAAGGAAAATCATGAAAAGAATCTTTTCATCAAATATTTTTAATAAGATCTTGATACCATGGTGTTATAAATATACTCACATTGTCTAGGAATAAATAATACTTGTTGGGAAGCCAGGAATGTTTTAATTATATTTTACATTTATTCATTCTGAATAAATGGGTGTGTCTCCTGAACAGAGTAAGGGGAGTACAAGGGACTCAGACAAATGCCAGTCTTTTTATTGGCTCCTAGTTTGAATTTCCCACCTGGCTCTTCATTGGCCAGATGCAACTCCCTGAACTGCGCACATCATGCCTCCCTCAAATAGCTCCTTAGGCAAAAGTACAAGCCTCTAACCTTTAACCAGATCAGAAGACTGGTCTCTGCTAGATTATAGCTCTGATTAGAACTGGTTCTAATCAGTCACCTGATTTACATTCTGCTAAAAGTATAGGGGGAGGGGAAGGGAGAGATACTTTCAACTCTGTTGAAACAAAACTGCTTCCACCATTTCTCACACTTTCCAAATATTAACTCAATTTCTCCTCATAACAATACTAGGAGGTATCTCCTATTATTATTCTCCTTTTACAAATGAGGAAAATGAGACTGAGAGAGGTTAAGTGACTTGCCCAGAATTACACAGCTAGTGAATGTCTGAAGCTAGATTTTATCTCAGGTATGTATGACCCCAGGTCCAGCAAGCTAGCCACCACACTGAGGGGGTATAGGATCTGGGAGCCCCTTTGAATTCCCCTTGAATCTTCTCACTTGATCAGGCTTTTGCCTGAGGCAATAAGCCTTTCATTATAGGTAGGCCCAAATGTCCTTCCTTATGCTGCTTCCCGCCCTTGATCCTAACAAAGTGCCTACGCCCAAATTGGTTACCCTTAAACTAGCCTAGCCCTACATTGTCTATTACCTCCAGGTTACCTTCAGCTACTTCCCACCCTTAATCTTATTCTCTTGGTTCCTGGATTCTGACCTCACCCCAGTCCCATCAAGCTCCTCCTTAGACTCCTCCTCAAGAACCTCCCTAAACCCCTCCTCCCATCACCCTAGGACCACCCTAGATCTATCCCACAATCTTTCTGTATATAAGTTTCATCTTGCCTCCATGAGGGTGCTCAGATTCAATCTATTTCAGATTGAATCTGGCTCATTTGAGAAAATGAGAATCACAAATATGATGGCGAATCTGTAATAAACTTTGTTTTTCTCTTTCGCTGTGAGAAGGCTTGAGTCAAATTCATTCGAACAGGACCTGGCGTGTTGGCATTTTGAGGTCTCAAGCACCCCTAAAAACATATGGTTCCCTGACCTCATCAACACCATCTAAGCAGAGGTGAAGGTGTAACTTAGTTAATGACAACAGCAGAAGCATTTTTTTTTTATTTCAGGGAGGCCTTGTTCTGAGAATTAAGTAACTTACTCCTTTAACTCTCTGGGTACCTTGATGTTTGCAAAATTTCCAGGCCTCAGAGAAGCATAGACCTTTAAACAAAGGCTGGATAAGTACTTATTGGCTCCATTGTGGAAGGCATTCCTGTTCAGATATAGGTTGACCTTGTTTACATCAGTCGATTCAATAAATATTTATTAAATGCCTCCTAGATGCCATATATTGCGCTAAATTCTGGGGAAACAAATATGTTGGGGGAGGTGAGAGAATCTCTGGCCTCTAGGAGCTTACAATCTAATGAGGAAGACAGTGTACTAAAGGAAACTAAAAAGGTGAAGGAGGTCGAGGAAGATGTCTGGTGGGTAGGCATGGTGGATTCCATTTTAAGAAGTGCAAGCTGGTGGAAAATGTAGAGATGGATGATCTTGGACCTCTCTTTAAATGGAGATTTGGGGAGGAGTTCTTTGCTCCAACTTCCAACCCACCAATGAGAAGGTAAGAGGATATTAATAAGAGTGACTACCAAGGCTGATGCAGTCTTGCTCGTTGGTATTTCCTGATGAGGAGTTTTATTAGGGGCCTGGTGGAGCAAGCTGGTATAAAGTCTTCTGTTCTAGGAACCCTCTTTAAATGGCCTAGGGATGATGTTGGAGATCCATTCCACTTCTGGCTAGCTGACCTTGAAAGTTCTTTCCACATCTGAAATTCTGTAATTTTGTGATCTTGCACTTGGCAAATATGAAAGACATGATTCACATGTGTTTATTCTTTGCAGAACAAAGACTATAAGTTCCTTAAATTGACAGATTAAAGCTTTCTTTTTTAAAATAAGTTTATTATTATTGCTCTTGCAACCATACCAAATATCGATGGAGAAATCTGAGGGGAAAATAATGGTTAATCATTTTTCCAACCCAGGTTGGCATAGGGAGACACACAGAAATATCTGTGAACACTAGGGACAAGTTTTGACCAGGAGTGCACAAGAGAGCATTCTAGCACAAATAAGGTATGTGCATCAGGGCAAGAAGAGCTTCAAGATCTAGCATAGAAGACCTTAAATTTATGTAGGGTATAGAAACAGGTGTCAGCTGGCAGTTCTGTCACTCACTGTCTAATTCTAGTCATATATACAGAGCAGACTTTGGAAGAGATCTGCACTAGGTATGACATTCCAGTGTGAAAAGCTGTAGTAGGCTCTAGGTTGTGCACTAAGCAAGTAACAAGTTCAGAAGCAAGGATGAACTGTGTGAATTAGATATCAGGAGCAAATCAAAGTTTCAATTCCAGCTTCCAGACCAACCTGAAGCCTACAGAGCAATAAACTAGGACAAAAATCCCAAACCAAAGAGAATCCATTGGTTGTCATAGTGAACCAGCAGAGCTTTCAAGTTGGCTGACAGTGACTGAGGCCAGCAGCAGTCTACTGGATTTCCATAGGGACAAAGTCCACAGGTATGTTGTTCAGTCCCAAATTCAAGTCAGGAAATTGTAGAGCTCACACAAGGGGAAAGTCAGACTTTGCCTTTGGTAGGATCACTTTGAGAGCACTGAAAACTTGCAGGTCTGACATGAGCTGCCACTGAGATCCTGGAATAACAAAATGTTCATTACCCCAAGAAAGTAGTAGCATCACAAGCACACACATATGCATGGAACTTTAATGAAAAGTCTGATGTTAGGCAGTATTCCTGAAGAATGAGCAAACAAAATATCCCCCCAAAAAGCTATTATAGTAACAAGGACAGTCAATACACATGCCCAGAGGAAGAGAATGACTGCAGAATATTTATAGCAAGGCCTCAAAGGAAAACACAACTTGTATATAAATTCAACCATATTTCTTGGAAGAGATGAATATTTATATAAAGAGTTAAAAATGTTTATATAAATGGAATAAGAGTGTTAAGAGGGGAAAAATGGAAAATAAGTGAGATCTATGGAGGAAAGAATTGGAAAAAGAATTAATAGTTGTGAAAATATGAGATACAAAACCTTGTCTGAGCAACAAACTCTCTGAAAATTAGGATTGAAAAAATACAAACTAATGACTCTGTGACACAAGAACTATTTTTGAAAGTAAAAAGTAGGAAAAAATAAAAGAAAATATAAGATATAGCAAAGAAAAAAATGAATTGACCTAAAAATGGATTGAGGAAAGAAAATCTAAGAATCAATGGGCCATGGAAAGCCATGACCAAAACCAAAAAGAGCCTGGACATCATATTTCAAGAAATCATAAAAGAAAGCTGCCCAGACCTCTTGAAGTAGAAAGCAAAGTAGAAATAGGAAAAACCAAGTCACTTCTCAGGAAAAATAAAAAAATACTCAGGAACATTATATCCAAAATCAGATCATTGGGTTTTGTTCGTTTTTATGTGTTTTTTTTTAAGCTAGGACAGAAATAAGTGGTTTTCTAAGTAATAGGAAAGAAGCCAATACATAGAGAAAGACTAAAGATAAAAACAAGGAAAGATGATTGTGGGGGCCATCTGCTGGAGAAGCTGGGAGGGGATGGAAACAAGGGAGTATGTAGAGAGAGTAACTTAGGCAAAAGAGAAGGGCTACCTCTTCAACTGAGACTTGAGTAAATGGAATAGTTGGGGAGGATTATAAATAGACATGAAAGGAAGATTGAAAAGAGATAAGATTTAGAACAATCACTATGGGGAGTGATTTTATTCCTCAGTTAGGGAGGAACAGAATGTTTGCTTTGATGCAGTAATGGCACAGTTGACATAAATTAATGTGTGGTTTGATTTTTTTTCTCCACTTCTGTTTAATAGTATGAAAAGTAGAAAAGGAAGCAAGATTTTGAAAGGCATAATAGGTTATAGGACAAAGGATCAAGAGATTAGTAAGTCAAGGAAAGCATTGAGTTGGTTCTCCAAAAGGTTAGCAGGTATAAGGGAGAAGGGTATAGCCAGCGAAGGGGAGATAGCCTGAGAAAGAACTAAGAGGTGGGTGAATGAAAGCCAACATGAAAACAAATAACAGAGTTTGAGGCCCTAAGACACAGGGAAAGATGAAGTGATGAAAGATTATGGTCAGACAGGACAAATTCAGAGTTCATAAAAGTGTCATACTTGAAGGTGAATCAGGGGTATAGTGATTTCTTGGGTGGAATGAAGAACTGAGTAGGTTTAGCAACTGGAAAATTAAGGTGTTTGAGGGAGCATCAATAATTATATTGAAGAAGGGCTGGAATTGGAAAGAAAAAGGCAGTCATTTAACTTTTTGAGGAAGAACAAAAAAAAAAATAAAAAATGACCTAGTGGTTAACAGATAATAACCTCCAGAAACTGCACAAGTTGATAAATTTGGATGCCATGAACTTCACAGGGGACACTTTGTTTAGTGAAAGTGTTAAAGAGAGTCTAGAAAGTTTCAATGTGGAGAAGAAATTATTCTAGCTCCCTCACCACAATCAGTGAGTCTGGGGATATACAAGAAAGAATAACCAGTAATGGAAAGGATGGTGAAAGAAGCAGTGTATTCAGGAGAAAACCAGATTTCAGTGAGATCCACAAAAGTGGAAGGAATCTGAAAGGGAGGTTATTCATTATGGAGTAGGCATTTCAGAGATTATATGAGTCAGATAGATCTGGAGTCGGACATTGAAAGCATAGAGTTGGGAGGAATAGTTGGGAGGGAGTTTGTAAATTAGCAAAAATCACTGAGGTAGGACAAGTAAAATGGGATGGGAATTTGCTAATCACTATGAATGAGTTCAGACAGAGAATCATTCATCAGAGAGAAGTCTATTGAATGGGGCAGGAGGTTCAACTGTACAGGTTCTTCCTGTTCAACCTGGTGGCAGATGGTTGTGCATTTTTTGAGGCCCCAGGAGGCCTGCCACAGAGTGAGCAGGAGGAGGAGGTCATATGGGAACCTGATCAGGAAGCCACTTGCTTGCCCTGGAAAAGGTCTTGAGAGACAGGAGGTAGAATAGCACTTGTCCCCTGAGGATATGGTGGAACTGGAGGGCAGTATTGATGTGAGGGTTAGGTAGTGAACTCCTGGGTCATACACAAGAGCAGGGCTTTATGGGAAGCTATAGCAGTAAGGCAAAATTCATAACCTCAAGGATAACCATGAACATGCCTGTAAGGTTCAGAATTGCAAAGTATAAGAAATTCTCTAACTAGAAGGCAGAGGAAGTACAACATTTATTTAGACATGAGAGAATCCAATCCCAGGACCAGTAATTCCAATTCCGTACCATAGCAATTATATTCCAAAACTAGTAAGCCCATCTCAATGTAGCAACAAGGAAATTATAACACAATATTATAGCAAGGAGCCATGCCATTATTCTACAACCTCTCCCCCACCCCCAGGGCCTACCTATAAACAATCACTCATGAATCCTAACTCTCAGCTCAGCACTCTCTCCTGCAGCTCTGCAGACTCCAAGTTCCTTGATTTCTGCAACTCTGTCTTGTTCTGCACTCTCTCCTCTGCAGTCTCTCTTGATGCTGGCTCTCCCTCATTATCTGCTGCCTCAATGTGTTCTTGATGTCTGCTTCTGAGTCCTACTGCTCTCAGTTCTGCTGTGCCCAGTTCTACTTCTTTCAGTTCCAGGCTCTCTTTTTACACAGTCCTAGCCAGCATCTGATTGACTAGAACTTAGTGCACATACCATTGGCTCTGATCTTAACAACTCCCCTTAGGGCCCTGAGGGCTTTACCACCACATCAGCTTAACTAGCAAAAGGGTGTGGGCCTGGGACCTCATATCTACTTAGTGAAAGGGTGTGGGCCTGCCTCTAATCAGGCCTCTGTTTGTTGGCCCCACCTGAGGCCTATGCAATGGGTGGGAAAGATCTTTCACTTATTGATTGGCCTTACAGAAGCATATAGGTCTAGTCTACTAGGTCTTTATTAGTGGGTAGGAATGCACTCTTTTGGAACTGACAGACACTGTAAAAATGAGAGGTGAGCTTTAATAGAGTGACAACTTTGTGCAAATTTTCCTTCTAATATTCCCCCGCCCCCGCTGGTTCCTCTTGGGCTGATAACAATAAGTTTATATATAAGATTAATATCCTGAAAAGCAACAAGCAATTTTAAAGTTATATATTGCCCTTCATAATAAAAATGACCTTAAAAATCTTTTCCCCAGGTCATTTAGCTTGAATGTAAACAGGAACAAGAATTAAAACTCTCAACCCACAAGGTAAAGGCTATGCTTGCCCCAATTTAGTATACTGCCTTTAGTGTTAAATAAATGTTAAATTAGTGTTGAAACCTTGCCTAGAAGAAAGATATTTAAAAGGGCAAAATATATCTTTATGGCCACTCCTTGAAAGGCTCCCGAATCAAATCAAATATAAGAATAAAAGGAAAAGGAAATACATTGGAGGATATGTTCATGCCTGCTCTAAACTTTCAGAGTTCTCCTTTTGACCTAGAACATGAATGCAGGGATTCTTTGTCATTCTATTATGTCTAGGTCCTCATTAGTGTGAATAACGATACAATCTTTGAATATATTTAAATCCACACAATTTGAAGTTATACTTATGTAAAATATGGTAGTTGCTTCTAGTCCAATCAAATACACACTGCATATTTGAACTCCATTTCTACCCCTGATTCTGTTTCTATTTCTAATTCTATTTCCAAACCTAAATTCTTATTATGAAACATGGAAATAGGGAATTTTTGGTATTTGGTTGGGACCCAGGGCAAATGGCGGAAGAGAAAAATAGCACTTCACATTTATATAGCCTTTAAAATTTACCAAGAGATTTCCTTACAACAATCATACCATGTGTTAGACAAGCACACCTTTGCATTTTACATATGATCTCTGTTTCATAGTGCTGCAGAAAAATAGCTTCTAGGTATATTCAGGCTGGCTTCAGTCAAGGGAACATTTGTCTAATAATGCTATATATAACCAGTTATTAATGCTCATGTAACCAGTTAGGCTTTCCTCTGGCAACACTAGAATTTTGTTCATGTCTAAGGCCCCTCATCCAAGTACACATTGAAAGTAAATCTGGTTTTATTTAACCCTACCAAAAGAAATGCAAAAGATTTGCATCTGTGAACATAACAGAAACAGATTTCACTGGTCCTTGATAGCTGCAAACATTACTAACAAGGGTGAAACTTGTGCCCAATATGTACAACAAAAGTACTGGTAACTCATATAGCATATTTGGAGAATATAAGCACTAGCAAACATGGGACATGTTTGCACTGTTTCTTTTAATCTCTAGAAGAAGATAGTAAGACTATTAACTGTATCTTAGTAGTGCTTGGTCATTTCACCAGGTATACACAAACTTACCCTACTAGAATCTAGAAAGTATTCATAATTGGTCAAAAATTGTGGGAAAATGTTTTTCAATATATGGATTGCCTGCCATCATCCAGTCTGACCAAGCAGAAGCTTTGAAAGCAAATCATTCAAGAAATTATAGCTTTGGCAATAAATCTAGAACTACTGCTACCATTCTAAAGGAGCCTCACACTTCAAACATCTCACCACTATGAACACATTAGGAACTTTGCGATGAAACCAAATATTTCAGTGAAGTCAACTTGTGATCTATCTGGTCCACACCTTCAGCTCCACGGGAATGATGCCACAGACTTTATTTATATCACATTTACTTGTTTGGATGAGAGTCGTACCTACCTTAGATTTATGCTTTGAAGTAACCAAAGACAGAGATAATAGAGATATTCCCAAATGTCGTATCTCTCAGCCATGAAAAAAGCTACCAACTTTAGCTTGGAAGAGTTCTGAGAAAAATTATTATTATGATGTGTAAACTTAACTAAGAAAAGCCTTTGGGTCAAAAGTGACTGAAGTCCTGTCTTGTTATCAGTGATGAAAATGGAATGATCATTCTACACATGGGTGTAATGGCAAGCAAAGTGGGATTTTTGCTGGATGGACTGTGTGTCGAGTTTTAGCCAATCAGAGGCATGTATGTGCATTGAATTCTAGCCAATCAGATGTGCATGAATTCAGTCAGGGACCTGAGTTCTAGCCAATCAGACGCCACCTAGAACTGTATATAAAGAGTTCCCAGAGTGTGAAAGAAGCAGACATCAAGAGGGCTGCCAGCATTGAGAAGAGAGGAAGAAGAATGAGCTGTGAATGTTGAACTAAGAGGAAACCTAAAAGAGCTGGCAAGAGACCTAAAAGAGCCAGGAGCACAGAGGAGAGCCTCTGGGAGCCTCTAAGAATGCAGAGGATATCTCTGCAAGCGAGGAGACCTTTGATGGCAGAGACTTGCTAAAGGAGCCTCCAAACTTTGAAGGAGAATGGAGCTGTAGAGCAGAGACCTGCCCATGGGAACGAGGCTTAGCTTAAGCCCCTATTGGGAGTTGTTAAAGTGAACAGATCCTCTGGACTTTGGAGGTGAATTGAGATGGTGGTGTTGGTTGGTGTGGTGTTGTTGCCCTGTTAAGCTTTGTTCCTATGGGCAGGAACCCCTGGAGCCTTCTGTCAGGTAGGAGCTTGGAGTGGAGCAGTCCCCAAGATTTGGAATCTGGTGCAGGAACAGAAGGCTTCCTGATTGTGAATCCAGGTGAGAGTCAAGAGTGATCAGCTGACAGAGGAGGAGCCATGGGACTTGGAGGTTAACCTTGGGTCAAGATGAAAGGGGACTTTGCTTGGATGCTTGGTAATGATTTAGGAGATTGTTCTTAGTGTGACCTAAGGGTGGATGGTGTGGTATTTGCTGCTAACCCTTAAGGATGTATTGTGCTAGGAAAGACCTTAGCCTGATTTTGGGATGCAATGATATATACAATGGAGTATGCTGTTCTTCCTGGATGCGATGATATATACAATGGAATATGATATTCTGTAACCTAGGTGTGGATATGTGTTACTTGAGGATGTTGCCATGAATGTTATGCTATACTTTATTGAACAATGCTTTGGTTTATTGCTGAATAGAGAGTTCATTATACTGTGGGATTGTGGGATTGAACCCCTGAAAGTGATCACAGCAGCTGTGCTTAGATGTGCTGCCATGATTGGCATCACAGTGGGTCACATATCCATTAAACCTACACCTTTACATGGACACGGTCAGAGGCACAAAGCCTACAAGTCGGAACCAACCAAATCCTTACGTGGGAGTGGGTTATTAAGCTTGCTACATATCTTGCAAGTTGGAGATGATACCTAATAGGAGCTCCTGCTAGAATCGATACAATAGAATTGACACTATTCTCACTAGCCACACCTTTTAAATCCCCATTGTGAACTTAACAATCATCAACAAAAACAAATATTTAACTATGCAAAGAACATAAACAGTATCATATATGGAACCATGAGTTTCTATTATGCAGAATTTTTGTGTGTATTTAATTTAGCCCAGTAATTAAAAAAAAATTCTTATCTCCCCTTCTGAATGTTTTTTCTGTTCATTTTAATGTTTTATTCATGCTTTTCTTTTTTTAAAAAAATTTCTATTTTTTCCCTGCATTTTGTTTTCCCTTCCAATCATACCCAATAGAAAAATAGAGTAAAGTAACAAAATCAACATGTTGGCCAAGTCTGAAAGTGTATGTCTTATTCTACACCTTTAACCCATCACCTTACAGCCAAGAAGGAGGAAGCATGCTTCATAATTAGTACTCTGAAGTCATGGTTGGTCACGATGTTTATCAGAGTTCTGAAGTCTTTCCTTTATATTATTCTGTCCTTTAGATTTTCCTTGTGATTCTGCTCATTTCTCTATGTGTCCATTTCTATGAGGTCCTTGCTATTTATGTGCTAATCTTTTCTGCTACATATGCACACAACCAGATAGAGATTTTGAAAAATGGATGACTACAGTATATAGAAATAGCTGTGTTATATAACACTTTAGCAACTAGAGATTTGACCTCAGAGATGCGCAAAGCAAATCTTCAAGCTAGTAACCAGCACTGCTGTTGAAACTAACTAGAAAAGCACAATCAGGCTTCATTGAAAGGAGGAGAGCAATTGATAGAAGGTCTTTACCTTCTATTTGTGCTGTTTTTGGTGGATGATGGTGCAAACAGAAGAGAGAAGCTAGACTGATGCTACACATGGCTTTAAATCATAGTTACTTCCTTCTCTTATCAGACTGAGGTTTAAAATGTAAAGAAAAAATAGGAAAATCACCTAGAGAAACATAAATTAGCCTTTATTTAATAGGAATTTAGAACCACCAATACAGTCAATATCCACTTCCATCTTTTCCCTATGATAATAACTAAACTGTAATACTTTTTCTAGAGATGCAGGTTAATGGACCAACAATATGAAAAAGTCAGTCATTTTATATTATTTTTATATTTTGTATTATATATTGCATATACATCATATATTGATTATCTTACATATTTTATGAATATTTTATTTTTATATTATTTTTTATAATAGAAAATCCTCTTATCATGAACAAGTGGATTCATGTAATAGGGCATAAAACATAAGTGCTGATGATATATGTATCTGGACTACTTTCCATTCTAATTTCATATCTGACTTCTTCTGTCTCTATGTCTTTGCCTAAATAATCTTCCATTCCTGGAATGGATTCCTTCTTTGATATTCCACCTCTGTGTAGACTCTTTCTTCTCTTAAGACCAAATTCAAATTCTACCTACTCCAAGATGCCTTCCCTGATCCCAATCTAATTCATTCTTTATTCAAAAGTGATCTATCTCAAATTTCCCACATTTTCCCTACAGTTTTGTATTTATCAGTCTCTCATAAATTGCAGTTATTTCTGTGTATGTCTTTCGTCTAATACAATTGAAATGCCTTGAGAATAGGACCTGTGTCCTGCTCCACTTGTATCCCTAGGACCTAACACCATGCCTTGCATATAGCAGTTGTTGAAATTGGTTCTTGGAACTGTCTTGCTTTCAGTGTTACCAATGAATACTCCAAAGCAAAACAAACCATCGAATAGGCGCTTTAACTGTCACACGATGTAGGAGGAAAAGCCTTTAATGGCTTCAGTGGAAGACTCACGGGTGCAGCTGTAGAAAGAAATGAGGTCTAAGGTATTATTCCAGTATTTGAGAGCACAACTACATCTACCAGCAGCCCTGAAAGTTGAGGTTAATTAAGGTACGATGATTTTAAAATTATTCATTTTTCATCCCATTGTTTTTTTTTTCAAACTTAGCAGCATTTTGGCAAGCAGTTAAACAATTCATTAGTGTATAATAGCTAGGGCTTATGACCCTGGGTTAGTCATTTAACCTTCTAATTCCCCAGGCAACTCACTAAAACCATACGTTGCAAAGAAGGTACCATCTGCATTAGGAAAAGAAGTTCCTCACAGGGAGTTCCCTTTCTCAATGAAATCTGAACTAGTTTAAAAAAGGTAAATGTATTTGCTTCTATATCTCAATGGATAATAAAGGTAGGCACTCACTCCTCCATGCAATTCATTCAAGTTTTATGATAGGAAAATGGCAATATTATATGCTTTATATTGACTGAAAGAGGCTTTTGTGCAACTGCTTTGTAACTGGAATAATGTTAGTCAGCTCATTAAGTTTCAGTAAGAATGGAGTACTTGCTCGAAGAAGTGAAACCCATGCTTTTTCCATTTAAGGTATCTTTCCCAATCTCTCCTTGTTTCTAATTACCTTCACTCCATCAATTATCTCCAATTTATCTTGTAGGTAGCTATTTTCATGTTGTATTTTGTGCTAGACTGTGAGATCTTTGAGAGCAGAGGCTGTCTTCTGCCTTTCTTTGTAACCCCAGAGATCAACACACTCCTTGAAATATAGTAGGTGCTTAATAAATACTTTTTATTTAGAGATTTCATGTGAGTGAGAGAAATGATTACTAATAACCAGTTACTAGTACCATAGGGATCCAGTTTTTTTCCCCTTTTTATTTCCTTATTTAAAGGCTAAATCAAAACAGCCTCTAATGGACAGGGCTGATGAGGAGATTGGGTTAACATTCTCCTCAATCTTGGACAGGATCCACCCATCTGGGAGAGTTTTCTTCTAATTAAAGGGTTGTTCAATTAAGCTAGGTTAGTTTTGGATTCGGATTCGCGCTGGCAATAAGGCACACTCCCAACAGAAGAAAGTTTTTATTGAAAGACAGGGGAAATACTCTGTTAACTCCGCAACCACATTATTTAACAATTCCTACTACACAATTAATGCAGTGACAAAGACAGAGACACAGACACACAGAGGCAACACCTGTTCAGAGGAACACCGCCACCCAAGGTTTCTCCAAGCTGGGGAATCCCTCTTTTCTACAAACACAGCGACAATGACAAAAGACACACACACAACATACAACATATACTTCACATTCAGAACCTGCACCCAAGGCTTCTCCAAACCTGGGGAACCCCTTTTACAGCTTCCTTGGTGGTCTTCTGAACGTAGTCCCAGGCAAAGCATCCTCTCCATGGGTAAGGTTCCAATGTGTCTGTCCCAGGTAGTGACTTTTATGGGACCCTGAACAAAGAAAGTTTTTCCTGCCAGAGAGAGGAGTCACTCCCATGCCCCTCATTCCTAAGAACTGGCTCTTCAGGAATGTTTCTTCAGCAGGAGAGCAGTTATTTCCTATCCTTTGTCTTAGGAGTTTCCTGTTCTTTGTTCAGGGCCTATCAGTCTCCAAGCAGGAAAGTATAAAGGTCTGCTAGGAGGCAGGGAGCTTGAAACATATGTGCTGGACTTACACTGCAACATAGAGGATCTTCTCTAATGATTTATCATTCAAGGGTAAAGAGAATCTAATATAGGTGAATTCTGGCCCATTGTTCAACTACATAAGTGGTCTGCATGAAAATGAGTCTCCTTGGCTATGATCAGAGTCATGTCCCTGAGCCCTGCATCACAATAAGTCCACCTCTCATTGTAATATGAATTTTCATGTTAACTGCTAACCAATCAGAGTTTATTTCTGCCTGTCACAGACCCTCACTCTTCTAAGAGTATTTAAACATTAGATGTTCTCCAGGGGGCATCTTTGGTTTATGAGAGAAGTCATTGACCTCAATTTATTGATTATCTGCTAGCCATAATTAGTAAATTATTTATTAATCACCCAGAAACTATGTCTCTTGAAATTTTCATTTGTCTCATAAGCAAGTTAAAAGTAAAGAGAAATATCCTATACTATGTAGGTTACGTATGAGCACACAAAGGAACACACACTTTACTGTAGCTTTTTGGGGTCATTTTGTGAGTGGTCTTGGATAAAAAAGCAATGTTACTTTAGAGGCTTCTAGTGCAAAATCCAAAGAGGACTTTGTGGTCTATCAGATATCTAAACTTTGCCTCAGAAGTCTAAACATAATGATGCTCTATCATATGACCTCCTTGTACACAAAAAACAAGTTCTGTGGAACTGGGATCTTTTCTATTTTCAATTAAATTTTTTTAATCAACAAACATCTATCTTCTCTCCTTCACATTTATCCCTGGCCTCACTGAAAAAGAAAGAAAAGCCAAAAAACCTCTGCTACAATTTTATGTGTATATGTATGTGTATATCTATATCTATATCTATATATATATATATATATATATATATACATAAATTCCATCAAAATGAATTTCCCCATTTGCTATATGTCTCCACTTCACCCCCCCCCCAAAAGTCTTAGGAACTTTGAGTTTATGGCTATATCTCAAAAGATGAAGAATATGTTTCATAATGAGGCCTCTGGAATTGTGACTGATCATTGCATTGATCAGAATCTCTAATTCTTTCAAAGTTGTTTGTCTTTACACTACTGTTATTATTATATAAACTGTTTTTCCTGGATCTGCTCTCTTCACTCTGCACTCATTCATACAAATCTTACCTGTTTTGTTCTGAAACTATTCTTTTCATCATTTCTCACAACATGATAACTTTCCAATTCATTCAAGTGACATAACTTGTTCAACCATTGCATAATTGTTAGGTGCCTCTCAGTTTAGAATTCTTTGCCATGACTTCAAAAAAAAGCTATTCCAATCATTTTTTTGTATATCATTAGAGTTTATTTTGCTTAGGACTAATACCTCTTGCAATTCACTCTATTATCCCCCCCTTTTTTGAATTATATCTGCTTTTATTTATTATTAAGTTCTAATACCATAAAGAGAAATTTCTATACACAAATAAAAACATAGAAAAATCATAGAACTGTAAATGAAAACTCTGAAACCTACCTCATACCACTTGCTTTAGGTATATAATTCTATACTTTTATTTCAAAATAATTCTGCTTGTCATGTTAGTAGTTGAATTTCCCTTGTATAAATTTACACAAAATGTTACAATGGCCTTTTAAGACACCATTTTTTTTACTATTATCACATTATTACTAACTGTCACCACCGTTCATTAACCTCCCTTTCTTCCTCCCAATTAAGAACACAAAAAGAAGAGGTGGGTTGGGGTGTTTGATACTCACTGTGGCTCCTTAGGACTTTAATTCCTTCTTTCTGGCTTCTTGCAGTAATTTTTTTCCTTAACCTGTAAGTTCTGCATTTTGTCAATAAGGTCCTCAAGAATTCTCATTCTGGGGGTTTCTTTCAGGAAGGCTGGTGAAGGCTTTCTATTTCTACCTTGCTCTCTGCTTTCAAGAGATTTATGTAATGTTGGCTTTTTTTTAAATAATTCTTGAAATATTAGTGTCTTCTTTCGTGCTTTCAGGTAATCCAGTGATTCTTAAATTATCTCTCCTCGATCTGTTTTCTATGCCAATTATTCTTGACATTAGATACTTTTTATTTTTGTCTATTTTTGAAGTCTTTTGACATTGTTTATATATATCTTGTTTTTCATGCAATCTGTAGCTTCTATTTGGTGCATTCTGATTTTCAAAGAGTCTGTTGCTTGGGCAAGATTTCATGCTTCTTGTGCCATGTTATTAATCTCTTTTAAATTCTTTGTTCCATAATTCTTATTCTTTTTGAATATTTCCTCTAGTGGTCTTATATCATTTATTTAAAAAACACTTTAACTACTTAGAAATAAAACAGTTCATCTTTTCCAGGAATTCTAGCTGAATTTTTGTCCAAGCTGTGTTTTGCTTTGAGGCTTTTCTTGTAAATAATTTGAGGACATTCTCCTTTTCTGTGCTTGTGTCTTGAGTATTCCTGTCGACATAATAGTTCATTGCACTGGGATTTTTCTTTTTGTTTTCCTCATTCTTAAAGACTATGTCTTTACCTTAGAAGTTATGTTAGGGCCAAGTTCTGCGTATTTCTAGGAAAAAAAACACCTTCTGGGATGAGTTTGTGTCTTTGACTACTTTCTTGGAAGTATTTTGACTACTTTTTTACAGATATTTTCTGTTGTGTTATTCCACAATATCAGAGATAGCTCAGACATGAGATATGTAAACTTCCAGTGATTTCAAAGTCATTTGATCCAAGGCAAAGTTCCTGAGCTCTGCAAATTCTGATCAGAATTTGTGTCTTGGTAACAGGCTTCTTGGTTTGCCCCAGTTGAATTTCCAGTAGATTGCTGCTAGATTCAGCTACTATCAAAGCTATAGGGTTTTTCTGGTTGAGTTTCAGAACTACAGCTTCCCCTTTGGTCTGAGATTCATGCACTAGTTATTCTGCTACAAACTTGCCTGGAGGCTAGAACTGTTCCCCTTCTGGGATTTGAGTCACACCACTACTTCTTGCTTCTGTATTTGAAGTGAACTTGTGTGAGTCTTGAACCTCTTTTTACCCTGGTTTATAGAGTCTCCCTGCAATGAAATGCTCCATGCTGCTGCATCTAACTAGACCCCTCTGTCACTTTATGCCAACCTGGGCTGGCAAATTCACTCATGCTGATTTTTTTCTTATATTTCTTAGTCATGACTCAGTCCAATCCATTTTCTAGATCTCTGTGCAGTATTTGCAGTGGCATCAGGATAATGAGCTCAACTGCAGCCTTTCCTGCTACTCTGGCATTTTCTCTACATTTAAAATCATGCTCCTTATGTACCTCTGTGAGATGCCTTAAGTAAAGCAATAGATTGATCATATTAACACTCTAAGTACTTTATTGTGTCTGAATTAAGAGACTGAAATCTTTACTTGAGTATTCCTGTCGACATAATAGTTCATTGCACTGGGATTTTTCTTTTTGTTTTCCTCATTCTTAAAGACTATGTCTTTACCTTAGAAGTTATGGGAAGTACAAGGAGATAAGGATTAGAGAACACTTTGGAGCTTGAATGAAGTCATTCAAGGGATCGGGGTAAATCTTCCTGCACAATCAACCCATTACTCCTGCTTCTAATATTTTTATACAAATATATTCTGGTAAAATTAAAATCATCATCATGGGCAACCTCAAAAAAGAAGAGAAATAACTAAAGGACAGCTTGATCTGTTGGCACTAACTGGGCTCAACCTCCTCTTTCTTCCCAATTATTGATTTTCTGAGTCACTGCCCAGCTACCAGCAATGTGACCACCACAGATTACAGCTGAAACGGCAAATTTTCATAAAGACAGCTTGGAAATTTTATCCTTGGAAAGAGTCTTGGGCTTGGAATTAGGATATGAGATTTAGAATCCTGTCTTTGGCACTGTCACTGGATCCAAGCAAGTGACCGAACTTATTTTTCCTCATCTATAAAACAGGAATGATATCTGCATGATTTCTCAGGATTGTTTTGTGTTAAGAGCTGTTCAAAACTTAAAGATATATATATATATATACACATTCATATGTATATATATGCATATATGCATACATATATGTGTGTGTATGTATATATGGTCATAGTCATCATCATCCTCATGAGAATTGTTCATCTGCTTCATTTTTGCTGTGTGACTTATTAGTCCTATCTTTATTGAATAGTCACATATTTCACTGAGGAGATTTTGCAGCATTTTAGAGATCAAAATAATAAGCACAATGGCTTCCACAAATAGATTCTACTAGAGAACATCACCATGGAGAGCATATTGGTTAGTATTTATATATAGGCATGTGTATATACATAGAGAGAAAGAAAAAAATGTTTATCTGTACAAATATAATTGAAATATAGTTAGTTCGTAACTCCCAGGTTAAGAACCCCTGAAGAGAAAATCCCCTTCTACTTCTTCCACTTGTGTTTAGACCAGGACATCTTGCAACACAGTGATGAGCAATTAATCAACTAGTTTTGAGAAAGAAATCATGCCATTGCAACTCTCTTTGGGTTCTGAAGGGAGAAGACTGAGAAGAGACCAACATGCGAAGGAGCTGGCACCTCAATCATGTCTCTCCTATTTTGCTACACTAAAAATTTCAAGGAATTTCCCATTGGGTGAAAAGTGAAATTCTCCTTGGTGTATCTGAGTTATCTCGTTCTCAAAGGGAGAACTCATTTATTTTGTATATTGTCCGGCATATATAGGTATACTTGTTCTGATTTTTATGTGCTTTTTCCATAAATGATTTTATTTCCTATTTGCTATGTATGCTTACTGTGGAACTGGCATCTGGTAGGAGAAGGGTTGTGCCTTGGATATATAGCTTGAAATTGATCAGTTTGAACCTAAAAATCAGTGTCCTAGACTAAGATTTAAAGGAGCAGATAGATGTAATTCTAGCCCCATATTCTCTCTCTCTCTCTCTCTCTCTCTCTCTCTCTCTCTCTCTCTCTTTCTCTTTCTCTCTCTCTCTCTCTGTCTCTGTCTCATTTCCTTTTATAATCTCTCTCTGGAGAACAGAGTGACTATTCTCTGGCCCCAACCTCTTGCTTCCTTTCCTAACAGGAATCAGTCTTTTTTAGAGAAAGGTGGGGGAGAAGACTATAAAGATGTCTATTCCTGTCTCCCTTTGAGTCATATCTAGACAGATCTATGTGGACACACATAACCTATATAGGCGAAATAGAACACACACACTTGTAATATAATACCTTGAGTGTTACACATAGCTTTTACTCTTTTTTTAAGGAATCAAAATAACTTCACTGTTGTGTGGCCTTCTAACCATTACATCTGCATCCAAATTAGTCTTACCTGACCAATGTAGTGAATACTATGCTCTGTTCTGGCAACAAAATCTAATTTGGCATTAGTCAGAACATGTCAGTGGAATATTATAAGTCCACATTTAAAACTTCACTCTATATACATGGTCTTTGAATTCCTCAGTGACTAGTCACTTGAAAGCCAGGAACTCTAACATATAAATGGGATCATGAATTTTACTGTCACTCAAGCTTCTGTTAGAAAACACAACTTGTCTCTAGTTACAAATGCTTCCTTGGTACCACACTGATCACAAATCCTCCAAACTGGCATGTGTGAAGCAATTGACCAAGCCTTTGAGAGTTTTTCTGTGTCTTCCTATACATCTGTCTCCAGAGGGTTTTGTGGGTATTAAGACAACTTTGTGTTTCTTTTCTAGTTTCTGGGACTCTTTAGTTAAATACAATGCAGTGAAGTTGTTCAGTAGCGTAGCAATAATAACACTGTTTTTTTTTTAACATATTTGTGATAACAACCACCAAATACTAGAAAATTCTTTAGAATTGAAGTTATTTTGGATGTGGGCAAATCAGGATATCATCCATCTTCTCTGGAGCAGTGTTCACTTTATTATGGGATACATGTGATCTACAAACCTGACAGAGGTTCTACAAAATTTTCATTTATCAACTGAAAACTTTCGGCCATTTTCCTCTAGCAAATCCAACACTTTTATTGGTCTTTCCCTATGGTCTCTCAGTGTCCTTCTAAAGATAGTGATATCATCAGGGTATATCACACTTACATGTAGTTCATGTTTCCAACTACTTTCTCCATTAGTTTTGGAAAGTTAGAGATGCCTCCAGTATGCTTTGGGACATGAGCTAAAACTGGTGAAAATTCAGCTGGGAAGATGAAAGCAGTGTTCTCCTTGTCTTTCTCCACCATAGGAATCTGATAATTAATCGCTGTACAAAGCTAATATGGGAAATCACTGACTGCCTTATAGATAATCCAGGGAATTTTGAGCTCTGGACATGGTATACTGGTACACTTTAGTCCTTTTGTTCAAGATTCAGTAGTTTAAATACATATATCATTTCATTCTTTTTGTTGCCAACACAATGAACAATGCATATGGTGTGTTGGACTCTGATAATGCCATTAATCATTAAGTTATTGAGATAGTCTCTGAGGTAATTAATTACAGATAAATAATTTTTTTTTGTTTTCCTTCAAAAGTAAAGTCCAAACTGAGGGGTTGGGGGGATCTTTTTAAAAAAGAATATTCAAAAATTTTTAGTTAGCCAATATTGGACTACATGCAAATTTACACTAAAGCTATAAAAGTAAAAAACAGTAATTGACAAAATATTTTTAAAATTTAGAAATAATCAAAATCAAAATTAAAATTCTTATGGTACATATATATTAAGGTATGAGAAGTAATGCAGCTAATTCTGCTTATAAAACAAATTTAAAAAATTTGAACAGTATTTAGATTCCCAAAGCAGAGAAAAGTGGGGGGGGGGGAAGCTCCCAACATGACTTTCCCACTTATACTCAGAAGGCATCTTTGTGGAACATGATTTCACTGAGGAGGGCTTTCTTCCCTACTAACATAGAAAGGGATGTCATTGATTCTTCTAGAACTCACTTATACTCACCCACAGGGCTTGGCTTTAGATAGAGCCTCCCCTTTGGCTACTGCCTCCTCATCACCATTGCCCACTGATATATTCTCTCCTGTGGGGCCACAGTCACCCCTGTTCTCTCAGACACATCAAACCACAATAGACTCCATATCCCAGAGCAAAGAAAGTACACTTAAACTCTGCCTTTGGGGAAGATTATATAATTATATAAGATATTAATTTAAAAAATCATAATCACATATGTCTTAATATTCCAAATCATATTTCTCTGTCCTAGGTGACTTTCGTGCATTAACATAACCTTTGCCCTTTCCTTATTTGCACTGTCTATAGCAAACACACAAGCACATACATACATATCCACAAAGTAATTATAATCTAATCTTTATCTAGAAAAAAGTTGTCTTTGGTACTAATTAAAGGAGAAAAATATGAACAGAAGCCAAAAGAACAGAAAAATTTTTAAACAGAACCTCATTCTTCTGGCGGGGGGAGCTGTTCAGGGGTTGTGTTTGTCCTTCGTTTTCCAAGAGGATCATGACATCAAGGAAATGATGACATGACTTGCAGTTGACTTTGATTTGAGTGAGGAAGGAATGCATGGTATCCTCCAGGGCCATCCAGATCCAGCGACCAGATATTCATCAGGATGACTGACCCAGGCTACAATGGGGGACCCTGGCTCTTTTAGGCTAAGTCCTTTCCATGTACTCACTTAGAGTGAGGTAATGTCCATTCAGTGAATAGGCCTCTCTAAGAAGTGAGTCAAGGGATGGTCCCCTTAATTAGAAAAAAAAAAAGATTAAAAAAATCAAGCTGGGAGGAGAAGACCCTCAGTTTTGCTGTTCCAAAGAGAAACAGTTACCATTGACATTCACTCTAAGCCAAGAGGGCCTAAAATCCAGCCATTAAGTGGAGCTTGGGCAGGGATCTATTGTGTTCAGGGGCTGTTTAGGGGAGTGAGAGGAGGAAGAGAAAATTATCACCATCAGCCATCTCAGCACTCAAGCAGCCCACATTGTCTCTCATCCTCGCAACCTCAGTTCATCATCTCCCCCTTCTGCTCAGCTATCAGTGGGGAATACCACCACCTTCTCTGCTTTATCTCTGTCTTCTGTCTAAGCATCTGAGCACCTGCATCTGCCAGTTTGTGTCTGCTGTAGCGTTCCTTGCCAAACTAACACTAAACTCATGCCTAGCTATCTTGTTTCAGTGGTCTTCCCCGGAGTTCTAGTGTTCTTTCCAGCAATCACAATATGGCAGATTTCATTCAGCTTTTACATTTCTTCATGTCCCCAGAGACATTCAGGATACATTATGAAAACAGAATTAGGGATTTCTTAGCTATAAAGTCTTTCAGCTCATGTTAAATTTGACTCCTAATTCAGTAACAAAAATAAATACAAATCAAGTCCAGATCTTCTGACGAATCCAGCAGGTCAAATGCAAATAGGGCAGGCAATTATATTGAAATATTTATTAATTATTTTTAAGTTCTTGGACCCCAGGTTAAGAACTCCTGCTCTAAGACCATTACTTATAGAAAAGGTGCCAACTTTCATTGGTAGAGGTTATTTCCTCACTAGTGAGTTCCTTATATCAATGTAATCATGGGCCTAGTTCCTATCCCTATCACTATGTATGACAAACAGTTTTTGAAAACAAATTTCCCAGGCTGCCTGAAGAGAGTTGGAATTTGCAGTTAGAAATGCCAAATGGGCCCTGAAGCCTGATAACAATTCTATAGATAGAAAAGCCATATAAAAATAAATCGTATAAACTACCTGGACTTTCTTCCTATTGACTTAAATAATAAAGTAGTTTTTGCTTAGTATTCTCTCTACATCTGACACAAATCAAAACCTAAAAGACTGCAGCATTTGTTGGGTAGGTAGAGGTAGAAGTGGGGAGCAGAGATTGGAGATTACTTAGACTAGTTGTCTTCAAACTTTTTTCTTGCTAATGACATATTATTCTTTGTTATGAAGAGGTGTAGTATACTTCACCTTTAATTTAATAATGCTATGGGAGAGTTGGGAGATGTGTGTGTGTGTGTGTGTTTAATTGCAAGTATAAGTTTCTTATGATCTGCATCAGGGCTGTCCAACCTTAAGTTTTTATCGAAACAATAGACAATATGTTTTGATTTGCAATTTTAGTGAGAGCTCTCCGGTAGCTCAGCTTCGTTTACTAAAGCATTTATTTAAATTTATATGCTTGTAGGCAGGCTGCATTTTGGACAGCCCTGATCTGCATCATACCTAGAAAAACTAGGTAATTAGTGTATTACAGCACATCCTTTTGAGAAACACTAGCCCAGACAACTATGTAACCACCAGGTGGCAATCATAGCTACTCACCTGAGCCTTTTCAGAAAAAAAAAAAAGAATCAGGCATTGAGGAGTCCTCTGTGTGGCCTTGGGCAAGTCATTTAGCCTTCTTGAACTGTAGTTTTCTCATTTATAAAATGAGAGGATTGGATTAGTCTCTACTATCCCTTTTAGCTCCACATTTTTATATCCTAATTATGCAATGAATAGAACAGCTTTCAATATCCACCTACTGGCCAAACTCCCCCTTATTTTTGAAATTCCTATTGAGCAATTTCAGTGAGTGCTAGTTCAGTGATTTTGGCATAATAGAGTCAATTTCCCAAAGAAGCAAACACCCAGGATACAGTTGTTTTCACTCTTGGCATGTAATAAATAAACAAACAAATGAGAACAAAATGTATAAGAAAATTTCAAACAAGAAGCTGCATACCAGTTGCTTTCATTAGATCCTGAGAGTCTCCAGGAAGTCTAGAAATTTCTTTGAACTCAAAAGTTTTGGGAAATGAATACTTCAATACTCCTTAAAATAAAAGAATATCATCAATACAATAAAATTTAAAATGATTTGTTCAATTCACATGTCCAGCAGGACCAGGAACCAAATGAAGACACAAAAACTCTGGAGAAACTCTCACCATCAGTCTTATGACACAGGACACTCCTCTCGGGATCTGAAAAGACCTATAAGAACACAGAAACTTATATGGCCAAAGTTATTCTCAATTTTAGCTGTCTTGTCCTGATGTTTGGAGTGTCCTCTGATTTCTTATCTGAGCTAGGTCTTTGCTTATCAAGCAGTAATACCATAATCAGGAAGTTTGCCTCTGCCACACTATGTGGTATCTGTCTATCTTTACCTCTCCACATCTCTATCTGTATCTCTTTATGTCTCTGTCAGTCTCTCTGTGTGTCTCTCTTTGTCTCTCTAAGTTTCTTTCTCTCCCTGTGATTTCACTGGTATAGGGCAGCAGTTCTAGAGCTCTTTTTAAAAAAAATCAAGACTATTTTACAGTCTTAAAAATGGAGGACCTACTCCCAAAGAACCACATTTTGTTTATGTGGTTTATGTCTATCAATATTTACTGCATTAGGAATTAAAACTTCTTAGTATTATTTTATCTCATAGATTCCTTGAAAGGGACTCCCAAAGGTCTCAGCATCATACTTTGAGAACATCTCATTAGAGAGCAACTAAGGAGGAAACTTTCTCCACCAACACAAATCTTCAATTGTTCTACAGTTTTAGAGAGTTTCCTGGAACACTTAGAAGTTAAGTTACTTGACCAGGGTCATACAGTCAGTAGTAATCTTCCTGACACTGAAGCTAGCTGTCTAACCACAATGGCCTCTTCTCACCTCTTACCTTCAAACTGTTCATCTTGGCTATAGTTTCTTTCTCCTCCCGCGCATCATTCTCACAGCTGACAAAATAATTTACCTAAAGCACAGCTGTGACCAGTCACCCCACTACTTCAAAACCATCAGTGGCTCTCAGATTTCTCTAAGACAAAATATAGTTTAGCCTGGATTTCAAATCCTTTCACAATCTAGCTCCAACTTAACTTCCTAGCTTTCTGTCATCATATTCCCTTTCATGCACTCTGGGTCCAAGCCAAACTGCACTAGTAGCTGTTGTATCAACTCACCATGCTGTCTTGTGCCTTGATGCATTCAGATTATCCCCCATGTCTAGAATACATTCCATTTCTAGAACTTTGTTTTTATAGTTTCTTTTTATTGTCTACTTTGGTAGCGCAGAGTCCTCTCTTCACAGTTATACTATAAGGTAGCTATTGTCCCATTTTACAGATGATGCAACTGAGATTCAGAGTTATGTGACTTGTCCATAGTCACATAGCAAATGTAAGAAGTGAGATTCCAAACTGCATTTCCCATGTTCAATTTAAGCACTGTTTCTTTTATGTTTTCCCTTAGCCCAGAAAAAAAGAAGAGATGGGCTACATGTCTTCCCCTGACACCTTTAAAATGAAGCTTCATGAGTAGAACCTAGAAACTTTTTATTCTTCCTTTTCTTTCCAGCACTTCCTAATATTTATTGCTATAATTGACATCCTATAAGGATTCTAAAGCTCTCCAGTGAAAGATTGAGAAGTCTTTCTAAATCACACCATCTTAATGTTTATATTTTTTCTTTCCCTAGGTAAGTGGACATTTTCTCTTCATTGCTACTGAGCATGTTTGGTTTGTCTGGTAAGTCATCTTCTTGCAGTGAAGCATATTATGAATGTATATGAATCACCTGGGAAATCCCTGGTTTGGAAAAAGTTCATGATAAGTGTGTCAGTGTGCTTTAAATCATTTTAGTTGAAAATAATTCAGGTTCTCACACTCTCGTTCTGAGATGCTGTTTTGGAGATTTCCAGAGTTCGTTCTGAGGTCTAGGAGAGGTCCAGGCAGCTGATTGAGTATCTGTGGAAACTCACCTTTTATAAATTCTGTTTACATGGAGAAAAGGCATTCTTTAAAAAAATTCTCTCCTGAATGTGGAGTACTTTACAATCTTATTACTGTTGATTTTGATGACAATATCTGTGCCATATTTGTATACATGGCTGTGGCTAGTCGTTGTTATAAGATTGGGTCCAGAAAAGCTCAAGGTAAATCAGCCTAGTGTTTTAGGTACAAAATTCTCTGGTAAGGAAAGTCAAGCTATGCCACAGACTCTTTCACAGTATGGAACTTCTCACCGTAACTTTGATGGTAGCAGTTCTAGGAACAAATGTCGATGATCTTCATTTATATTGTAGCCTTGGACTTATCTAAGTAGATGAGAGTGGTAATTCACAGTGTCTTTTTTTTTCTCTCTCTTTTTAAAATTTAATATATTTAGTATTCAGCATTGATTTTCACAGGAGTTTGAATTAGAAATTTTCTCCCCATTTCTACCCTCCCCCCCACTCCAAGATGGCGTATATTCTGGTTGCCCTGTTCCCCAGTCAGCCCTCCCTTCTGTCACCCCACTCCCCTCACATCTCCTTTTCCCTTCCTTTCTTGTAGGGCAAGATAAACTTCTATGCCCCATTGCCCATGTATCTTATTTTCTAGTTGCATGCAAAAACTTTTTTTTTGTTTTTGAACATCTGTTTTTAAAACTTTGAGTTCCAAATTCTCTCCCCTCTTCCCTTCCCACCCACCCTCCCTAAGAAGTCAAGCAATTCAACATAGGCCACATGTGTATCATTATGTATAACCCTTCCACAATACTTATGTTGTGAAAGACTCACCTATCCCCCTTTATTGAATTTTCTCCCTTGACCCTATCCCCTTTCGGAAATGTTTGTTTTTGATTACCTCCACCCCCATCTGCCCTCCCTTCTATCATCCCCGCTTTTTATCTTCTTCCTCCTTTTTTCCTGTGGAGTAAGATACCCAATTGAGTATGTATGGTATTCCCTCCTCAGGTCAAATCTGATGAGACCAAGATTCATTCATTCCCTCTCACCTGCCTTCTCTTCTCTTCCTACAGAACTGCTTTTTCTTGCCACTTTTATGCAAGATAATTTACCGCATTCTATCTCTCCCTATCTCCCTCTCTCAATATATTCCTCTCTCATCCCTTAATTTGATTTTATTTCTTTTACATATCTTCCTTTCATCTTCAACTCAGCCTGTGCCTGCTCTCTCTCTCTCTCTCTTTCTCTCTCTCTCTCTACATATATATATATATACACACATACATACATATACATACATACACACTCACATATACGTATATATACATAAAACATATATATATATATATGCATATTCCCTTCAGCTACCCTGATACTGAGGTCTCATGAATCATACACATGTAAACAAAACAGTTCAACGTTAGTAAGTCCCTTGAATTTCTTTTTCTTGTTCTTTTTCTTGATTACCTTTTCATGCTTCCCTTGATTCTTGTGTTTGAAAGTCAAATTTTCTATTCAACTCTGGTCTTTTCACTGAGAAAGCTTGAAAGTCCTCTATTTTATTGAAAATCCATATTTTGCCTTGGAGCATGATACTCACTTTTGCTGGGTAGGTGATTCTTGGTTTTAATCCTAGCTCCACTGACCTCCGGAATATTGTATTCCAAGCCCTTCGATCTCTTAATGTAGAAGCTGCTAGATCTTGGGTTATTCTGATTGTGTTTCCACAATATTCAAATTGTTTCTTTCTGGCTGCTTGCAGTATTTTCTGCTTGATATGGGAGCTTTGGAATTTAGCGAGAATATTCCTGGGAGATTTCTTTTTGGGATCTATTTGAGGAGGCGATCTGTGGATTCTTTCAATTTCTATTTTGCCCTGTGGCTCTAGAATATCAGGGCAGTTCTCCTTGCTAATTTCTTGAAAGATGATATCTAGGCTCTTTTTTTGATCATGGCTTTCAGGTAGTCCAATAATTTTTAAATAATCTCTCCTGGATCTATTTTTCAGGTCAGTGGTTTTTCCAATGAGATATTTCACATTGTCTTCCATTTTTTCATTCCTTTGGTTCTGTTTTATAATATCTTGATTTCTCATAAAGTCACTAGCTTCCACTTGTTCCAATCTAATTTTTAAGGTAGTATTTTCTTCAGTGGTCTTTTGGATCTCCTTTTCCATTTGGCTAATTCTGCCTTTCAAGGCATTCTTCTCCTCATTGGCTTTTTGGAGCTCTTTTGCCATTTGAGTTAGTCTATTTTTTAAGGTGCTGTTTTCTTCAGTATATTTTTCAGTATTTTGGGGGTCTCCTTCAGCAAGTCATTAACTTGTTTTTCATGGTTTTCTCGCATCCTTCTCATTTCTCTCTCCAATTTTTCCTCTACTTCTCTAACTTGCTTTCCCAACTCCTATTTGAGCTCTTCCATGGCCTAAGACCAGTTCATGTTTTTCTTGGAGGCTTTTGGTGTAGGCTCTTTGACTTTGTTGACTTCTTCTGGCTGTATGTTTTGGTCTTCTTTGTCACCAAAGAAAGATTCCAAAGCGTTTTTGCTGCCTGGCCATATTCCCAGCCAACTAACTTGACCCTTGAGTTTTTCAGTGGTGTATGACTGCTTGTAGAGTTAAGAGAACTATGTTCCAAGCCTGGGGGGATGTGCCAGCTCTGCCACACCAGCACTCCTCCTTCCCCAAGATCCCCCAACCCGGACTGGACTTAGATCTTCAGCAGGCTCTGCGTTCCTGCTCTGATGCACCACTTAATTCCTCCCACCAGGTGGGCCTGGGGCCAGAAGTAACTGCAGCTGTAGTTCTGTAGCTGCCCTACCTGCGCCGCCCCAGGGGTGGTGGCTGAACCACGAACTCCTTTTTTCAGTCTGTCCCCAGCAGCTTTTCCCACTAACCTTCTCTGTTATCTTTGGTGTTTGTGGGTTGAGAAGTCTGGTAACTGCTGCAGCTCACTGATTCAGGCCACTAGGGCATGCTCTGCCCAGTCTGGTTGGTCCGCGCCACCCACGCTGGGCTCTGCTCTGCTCCCAGCTCCGTGCGGGATAGACCTCACCCAGAGACCATCCAGGCTGTCCTGGGCTGGAGCCCTGCTTCCCTCTGCTATTTTGTGGGTTCTGCAGTTCTAGAATTGGTTCAGAGCCATTTTTACAGGTTTGTGGAGGGACTCGGCGGGGAGCTCATGCTAGTCCCTGCTTTCCAGCCGCCATCTTGGCTCTGCCCCCCATTTCTAGAACTTTTAAAATCTTTCTCATCTTTCAAGGCCCAAGTCAAATTATCACCTCTTCTATGAAGCCTGATCCTCTCAACTAAAATGTTCTCTCTTTCCTCAATTTTTCCTGGAACACATTCTTTGGATGTGCCTCATCTTTGGATCTTTGCCTCATCTTGGATTATATTTACCTACATGTTTCTTGTTTTTACTCCCCCTTCTCCCACTCCCCAAAAGCTCTTTCAGATCAGTTACTGTCTTTAAGAAAAGGGTGTGTGTGTGTGTGTGTGTGTTCTAGTATGGCATCTTTCATACCTAAATTTCTTAATAAAGAGTGGTTGCAAAATTTTCTAGGGAAGATTCATTTTAATGTATGTTAGAAAAAATGACTGGACAGTCTCTTTCAGTTCTAAGACTCTATGATTCTGCCACTTGCCCAAGGTCACACAAACAGTAAACAGCAGTCTCTAAGTCAGTGAAAAAAGTTGTGCATCTACTATAAAATGAAGGAGTTGGAGTAAGTGGTTTCTAAAGACACTTCCAGTGCTGTGAAGTCCTATGAATAACAGTTTCCACAGGATCTTTCCTTCACATTTTACCTTCCTGACACTGCCCCCACAAAAGGCATGCTTAATTTCATTCTCCAGCCTGAATCACCTCACTTTATGTTTTGATTGCATTCACATGAGTCTCAGGTCTTATTTTAGCACCAGTTTACAGAAAAAGCTTCTTCCCAGCTATCTCCCCCATGGTGATCCCCTCCACTCTCTGAAGCAGCAGTTTGCCTTCTGTTAGGGAGGGAGAGTTGGTTCTGCCTGCCTTCAAGCTATCCATTTCTTTATGATAATGAGTAAGACCATAGGAGATGATCGGTCAACTCTAAAATTATTTCCTTTCATATTTACCCATTTAATTAAATGGAGATGAAAAATTAATCCCCAGCTCTAGAGGAGTCTGAGAATGAAAAGTATCAAGAGTTTTATAATCATATCTCCCACCAGGCGAGTTGGCCCTTTGCTTTATTCCCCAACAGCAGATTATTGTGGCTGGCCTGACAAATGTGATTAGTATTACTCAGCCAGAGTCTTTGTACTCAATGTATCATATGCCAAAAATGGCAGAAATCAAAGGAGAGGGGGCATTTCAGTGACAGTTATTTCCCTGTCACATGAGTGGTTCTTTGTAATTTAAAAACAAGCTCAATTACATTGAGAAATTTCAATGACATAAGCTTTTCTATTCTCTCCCTTTTTAGCCTTCATTGCTAGTCTTGAGACTAAACACTTTTTAAAATGAACACCCCCCATACTGAAAGAAAATATGTAATCCAACCAAATGCATTTTCCATTATTTATGCTCTTGAAACCCACAGACCTTTCTGATCGATCCCTTTATGCTATGCATAACAAACCCCAAGATCCTACATGCCTCTGGTATTTGGCAAGGAAATAATAAATAAACTGATGGTCTGAAGTAACCAGGGCTCAAGTGACTATGAGAAAAAAGTTGAAAGATTATGTATCAATGTGAATGTGAGAGTAGGTGTAATTTAAAAAAAAGTATGAATGAAAAAGAATGATGGTGTGAGAATGAAGGATGATCAATGGATGACCCATTTGCTTTATTGGTAGCCTCATGGTGACAAGAGAGAGAGGAAAGGCTTTATTACAATGAGTGTACCCCCTGTGGTGAACGCATATTAGAACATGACAAGAATAATTAAGGTTTGGCTAGAAATTGATCAGTTTTGGTTTGTATCATTAAAGGGAAAATATTTTCATCATTGCATCAATGATGTCATCAATCCATTTGGGTATTTGAAAGAGAGAAAGAGAGATAGATAGAGGAAGAGAGAAAGAGAGAGAGACAGAAAGAGAAAAGGTTGGAAGACAGAGAAAAACAGAGCTAGAAAGGAGATAAAAAGAGACAAATAAGAGACAAATACAGAGATATGAGAGATACAGAGATACACAAAGAGAAAAAGAGATATGCAGAGAAAATAGAAACAGTCACAGAGAAAAAGAAATAAAGACACAGAGAAAGAGAGATAGAAAGAAACAGACAGAGTCAGAAAGTAAAATGAGAGAGAGAGAGAGAGAGAAAGAGAGAGAGAGAGAGAGAAAGAGAGAGAGAGAGAGAAAGTCGGGAGTGACAGAGCTATAAGAAGCTAGGTGTTGGTTCTTCTTGACAAGGCAAAAGGCAGGTTTATTGGGGGTACAATAGTAACTTCCTTCAACAGGTTCAGTGCTTTAGGTTCCTGAGACTAACTATAGCCATCAACTATAGTATCTTCCTTCCTGGTACAGTTTGTTCCCTGTGGAGGCAACATCCACATAGCAGCTGTGATGCCACCCACCAACATCCCAATATTGTCAGCTAGTTTAAGTAAACAGGTTGTGTACAATATGACCCCTCACTCCTACACATAAGTGGAGGAAAGTGCTATCCAATGCAGATTTTAGAAACTGTGATTGGGGGCACCTCTTAGGAAGCAGCATATTTACAGAAGGAAGGGAGGTTAAATCCAACCCACACAGATTTTGAGGGAATAATTGGTCTACTTATAAAACTCCCCTCTTTCCATGGCCCTGGAAAGCAGTCACAATAATGACTGAATAAAAATGCTAATTAAGATACCATAAACTACCTCAGAGGGATTAGACTAAAAATAAAGAAGGAATTCTAGAAAAGGGGCCCTTTTAAAATGTTGCCTAATTCAATAGGGATGAAGCAGGAAACTGATATTTGCAAGAGCAAATGTCACATTGAACGAAAGTCCACAGCTTCAACTCAGTAGCTTCAATTCCACGCAACTGATTTTAATAAGCTCCTAATATGCGCAAGACCCTGTATAAAGCACTAGGGATAAAAGGCAGGTAGGTGTCACAGTGGACAGATTGCTACACCCGGAGTCAAGAAGACTGAGGTCAAATTAAGCCTCAGACATTACTAGCTTTATGACCTTGGACAAATTATTAACTTCACCTGCAAAAAGGGAACAGTAATAGCACCTTCCTCTCTAGGTTTCTAAGTGGAGGAAGTGAGAAAACATTTGTAAAGTACTTGGCATGTGTCAGAAGCTTAATGCATGGAGATCTGTTGGTTTGTTTTAACAAATGGAAACTGATATAATCTCTGTCCTCAGGGAGCCTGAAATCTAGAAGGAAAGATAAAAACATGTAAATAATCTTTTTGTTCACCAAATGCACTCCATTAATTCAACAAATATTTATTGATTATACTTATCGATTGTATTTATTGATACTGTAGTTTCCCCTTCGAATGCGTGATGGAGTTTTCCCCAAATACAGATTTATGCACACACACACACATTTTAGAGTAGGTGCAGATGTCTTCCGACTGTTTTCTATCAGTGATGAGAACCCTTTTAATTTGTTGCTGAAACAGAACTCTGAATACACTAAAGTCCCTTCCCTCTGAGATTACCTCCAATTTACTATATGTATAACTTGTATACTCATGATGGTTTACATGTTGTCTTGCCCATTAGCCCATTAGAAAGTGAGCTCCTTGAGCTCAAGGACAGTTTTTGCCTTGCTACGTAACACCAGTACTTAACTGCATTAAGTGCTTAATAAAAGCAAGTGACCTCTTAAGCAAGCCTATGTCTGTGATGGCATTGCCTCCTGTTTGTGTCTTCTTTCCTTCTGTAGAAGGTCTCATGAAATCTAGATGACAAATCCCTCACCCTGATTCCTAGCAGAGGATTGGCTACTGGAATATTCGCTGCTATAGAAGGGGTACAGGCAGCAGCAGACCAGCCAAGAGGAGAATCGTAGAATTTTAAAGTTAGAAAGGAACTCACCAATCCATGTCTCCACAAGGAATAACCATTATAACGTATGCAGTGGTTGTTTGGTTTTTTTTTTTCTTGAAGACCTTCAGGTAATAGAAATCCACTTTCTTTTGAGATAGCCCATTCCATTTTTGGATAGTCCTAATTTTTTCTCTGGCATCAAACCTCAGTTTACTTTTTTTTTTTTTTGCAATTTCCACCCATTGCTCCTCATTTGCCCCTGTGTAACAACACAAACTTAATACCTCTGCCACACAACAGCCTTCTCCAATACTTAGAGAAACCATCATACTCCACCTGAGTTTTGTCCAGGTTAAATATCAACAGCACCTTCAAATGATTCTCATGTAACATAAACAGTAGTCCCTTTTCTATCTTGGGTGCCTTCCTCTAGATGTTCTCCAGTTTACAGATGATCATCTTAACCTGTTTTACCTGGTTAAAGTTGGATAGTATGAATTTCTAGTATATCCAATCATCAGAGTCATATGGCTTCTTCTAAAATTGTTCAAAAACTCCTGAATAGAATCAAAAGAGGCAGATAATGTGAGTAATCCAGGGATTGGGTTTGGCACATGATGACAACAGACAAGGGATTCAAGAGTAGAGGATAGTGTGGCATTGAATTGGTTAACTATAGTTTCAATGTGATCTTTTTTGCCTACTCAGAGAAGAAACGGCAGTAAAAGGAAAATGTTGCATCCTTTCATATTCAACCACCTGAGCTTTTCATACCAATTGAACTAAAACTTTGTTCTCCATTTTACTTCTAAGAAATATGTTCCATCTAAGCTGATAAAGAGCTTTAGATTAACAATACTGGGGTTCAAATCTTTCTTTTTTGGAATATCATAAGCCAGGTCATCAGATGGAATGTTTGAGGACTTTGAATGGGAATTGTAGCGAATAATCTATTTTGTTGATTAGTCAGTTCATTGAACACACTGGAGCTAGTAGGAAAATTATCTTCATCTAAGTCATTAACCAAGGAATCCAAGGCATTTGCACTGCTCTGAGTACATACATTACAATTCAGTTAGTTTTCTCTTTTTCTTATCTTAACCAGGAACTAATGTATATTTCTTTTTTTTTTCTTTTTTTTTTTTTATAAATTTGTTTATTTATTTTTAGTTTACCACACACGGTTCTACATAGTTTTGAGTTCCAGTTTTTCTCCCCTCCCTCCCCCCTCCCTCCCCAAGACGGCATGGAGTCTCATATAACTGTCATGTATGACTTTGCATTGAATTAATTTATACACTAGTCAAGTCATGGAGAAGAATTTTGATCAATGGAATGAATCATGAGAAAGAAGAAATAGAACCAAAAAAAAAAACCCAAAAACAAAAACAAAAGAGAAGCAGAAAAGGCGAGCATGTAGTGTGCCTCAGTCTGTATTCAAACTTCGCAGTTCTTTGTCTCGATGAAGATAGCATTCTCCATTGTGAGTCCCCTGGAGTTGTCCTTGCCCCTTAGGTTGCTGAGAAAAGCGCAGTATGTCAGGGTTGGTCCTCACGGAATCCACATATCTGTGGCTGTGCACAACGTTCTCCTGGCTCTGCTCCGCTCACTCAGCATTATGTCGTGTAGGTTTTTCCAGGTTGTTATGAAGTCTGCATCATCCCCATTTCTTATGGCACAATAGTATTCCATCACCTTCATATACCACAGCTTGTTCAGCCATTCCCCAATTGATGGGCATCCCTTTGCTTTCCAATTCTTGGCTACCACAAAGAGAGCTGCTATAAATATTCTTGTACATATGGGTCCTTTTCCCGCTTGCGTGATTTCTTTGGGATACAACCCTAGAAGTGGTATTGCTGGGTCAAAGGGTATGAACATTTCTATAGCCCTGTGGGCATAGTTCCACACCACCCTCCAAAATGTCTGGATCAGCTCACAACTCCACCAGCAATGCAACAATGTTCCAATTTCCCCACATCCTTTCCAGCATTTATCATTCTCCTGATTTGTTATTTTAGCCAATCTGACAGGAGAGATGTGGTATCTAAGAGTTGTTTTGATTTGCATTTCTCTAATCAGCAGCGATCCAGAGCATTTTTCCATATGCCTGTATATAGCTTTAATTTCTTCCTCTGAAAACTGCCTGTTCATATCCTTTGACCAAACTAATGTATATTTCAAAACTAAAAGAGGTATAATAAGATTGAGCTTATCAGGCTATTTTATTTTATTTTTTTGTAGAGTATCTGCAACAGAGATTACAAATGCCACACTACTCTGGGAATGTCTGAAATAGACACTAATATAAGCCAAGGAAGTTTCCAAGGGGCAGTTTGTAAAGGAAGGGCTAATGATTATGTGGGGCCACAGTATGGGAGATACACACTATACATGAATATAGACTATCTATACATAATTTGGCATTTATTAAATAACAACAATACAAACATTAAATTAAAAGGATATATAATGTAATTATTTAAAATACAAAGCCTCCTTTTTTTCTTTAAGACATTAGGATATATCTAAGCATTCCTGTCTGGCTGAGGCCTTAGAGGTGAGAGAAAGGGAAGAAATGACCGTGACACCAAGATTGTGAACCTAAGTGACTAGAAGGATAGTGGTTATCTTTAACAAAAATAGAGAAATTAGGACGAGGCATGGGTTTTGGAGGGAGGAGAATGGATGCCAAAGTTCTGTTTTAGACATATTGAGTTTGAGATGCCTATGAGACACTGAGGCACAGATGTCCAGCAGGCAGTTAGAGTTGCAGTAGTGGTGCTATGAGAAAAGATGAGGATATTTTATGTAGACTTGGGAGCCACCTGAAGATAGATGATAATGGAAAGTGTGGGCATTGAAAAGTTCATAGAAAGACTATGTTAGAAGAAGAGAAGGGGTCTAAAACATAGCCCTGTGACACACTCATGCAAAGGGGATGAGGACATGGATGAAGATCAAGCAAATGTGATTGAGTAGGACTAGTCAGACTGGAGGAAAATACTAGGAGGCAGCAATGGCTTGAAAAGCCAAGGAGGAATGACTGCCTGGGAGAAGTGGTTGGTTCACAATAGAAAAGCCTGCAAAGAGGTCAAGAAAAATGAGGGCTTAGAAAAGGCAGTAGGAAAACCTAGTAAATTGTGTCTCTGAGGTGTTGAGTAGATCACCATTTGAAAAGATTGGAAAGGAAGGGAGGCATGAGATTGTGGAAAGCATTAAATGCCAGGCAAAGGACCTTGAACTTTGCTCATCAGGCAAATAGAACTGAGCATAGAAATCTATATCACCTGACAGCTATATGAAGAGTGAGTTTGAGGGATGAGAGAGAACAGAGACAAAAATATAAGAAGGCTATTACAACATTTCAGGTAGATGACAAAAATAAGTACCTTCACAAGGTCACTGGAGCAGGAATAGAGAAGAGAGCATATTTGCACATTATAGTTATAATTGACAATAACTTAGAAAGTAAAAAAAAATTGATGTGAGAGGACAGGCGAGGAAAAAGCTATAGATGACACCAAGTTTTCTAAGATGAAAGTCTGAAGGGATGGTGGTGTCACTGACAGAAATGGCGAGGAAATTGAACAGCGTTAGGGAAAAGATCAATGTAAACTCTGTCCAACACTTCCTTTTACCTGGAGGTTTCTGGTTCAAATCACATAAAACCGACCTTACATTTTATTTAACCTTTGAAAACACTAAAGATTTAAAAAGGATAAATGTTGCTATCCCACGGAACTTCCTCCACCATTAAAAACCCAATCCCAGGGGCAGCTAAGTGATACAGTAGATAGAATACTGACCCTGTGGCCAGGAAGATCTGAGTTCAAATCCCACCTGAGACACATACTAGCCGTGTGACCCTGGGCAAGTCACTTAACCTCATTTGCCTCCAAAAAAATTCAGTCCCTTCTACAACTTAATGAGTTATGCTCACCACTTGGAATTTTGTCAATGACTGAGCTATTCTCAGCAATACAGTGATCCAAGATAATTCTGAAGGACTGACTTATGAGGAAAAATGCTATCGATCCTTGAAAGAACTGATGGAACATGAATACCTACTGAAGCATACTTTTTTTTTAACTTTCTTTATTTTTCTTTGGTTTTGCTGTGGGGGGAGGGGAGTCTGTGCTTTCTTTTACATGTATAATCTATATCAAATTGCTTGCCTTCTCAGTGAGAGGGACAGAGAGGGAAGGAGAGAATTTGGAACTCAAAATTTTATAAACAAATGTTAAAAATTGTTTTTACCTGTAATTGGGGAAAAATAAAATACTAAATAAATTTTATTTAAAAAGAAAGTCAATTATTAAATTTTCTAAATTTTAAAAAAATTTAGACAATAGACATTGGCAAATGCTTCATATCAGGGTTTGATTAATTGTTTTGTTGACTGTATATACTTAAAACAATGCTGGAGAAAATGTTATAATGTAAATTTAACTTCAAAGTGCAGCACACATGCAATTTTTCCCCCAGAGAGTCAATTCTTAAACATTTGCAAACCCACTCTTGCCTGCATTGTACCCACAGTTCATGCTACTGGAACTTCTCCCAGATGCTTGCGTAAGGAAGAATACTGAAAGGCAAATACTTCAAAGCAATGATTATTGATTTTCTGGGTTTAAAGTTAATAGGGTCAGCTAGTTCACAAAAAAATGCCCTGGCCAAGAAAGTCAGTAAATCAATTGTTTAAGCATCTAGAGGGACCCCTTCTCTTGTCATCATTTTCTACAATTGCGAAATGGGAATGATAATAATAGTACCCACTTCACAGGGCTGTTGTGAAGTTCAAATGTGACCATGCACACACATCTATACATACATATGTGTAATGTATGTATGTATATACATATACTATCTTTGTGGTTTTATTATTAACATGGAGGTTGTTGAACTTCCATATCACCTCTGCCCTTTTCTGGTAGCCTGACAGAAAAAGAAAATCACATGTTTAATATGATCTTTCAAAAGAAAGCTATTTTATTTTCTCAACATTTTTACAAAAATAAAATACAGGACATTTGAGCAGAAAAGTATCAGGAACAGCTGTTTTTGACTGCAAAAATAGAGGCAGGCAGTGCTGTGTAGAAACAACAGATTTTGCCTATGGCAAATTTATGAAATTTCCATATTGCACTAGATACAGAAGTTTCAAAGTTTTTTTTTTTTCCTGACAGGAGCAACCATCCTAGCTGGAAATGTAGAAAATATGCTCAGAATTGACATGTTTTGCAAAAAGTAAAAATGGATTCACTTAGTTCAGGTCCGAGGCAAGCCAAGCTACAGTGAGTGGAAAAAGTGGTAATAGTAAAAGGGAGTAAGGGACCAGGTCACATGGGCACAAAAGGAACGGGAAAAGAAACAAAAGAATGCAGTAAAAATCAAGGCAAAAAAATGGTAAAGAGGCAACAAAGATTATGCTATCACTACATAAAGTGTAGAAAGAAATAAGTTTTTAAAAGACCAAGTCATAGATTCAAAACTTAAGGAACTTTCAGACCAGAGGTTGTTTTTATTTTTGTTTTTGTTTTCCTTTGTGCTCTTTTTCAGTAAAAATGTTTTCTCAACCCCTCACTATTAGTGTCTTTGGTCTTTTCCGTTGCCGAAAGAAAAGTTAAGTTGTTGTTTTGCTTGTTTTTTTTTTTATCCAAGTAGAAAAGACTGTATCATACTTTGGGCTGCATTATTTGAACAGTAATTTCCGAAAACAGGCCTTGGGGAGCAGCATGAATTGTCTAAAGTGTATCATAATCTTCTAGTGCTTTTGCAAAGGATTATCAAGCTATATAAATCTCCAGCTTTGCACTATGGCTTCTATCATTTTGTGTACTGAAAATTCAATCAGACAACCTATTGTGGTCCTCCCACTAGATTTCCAATCAGTTGCAAAATGGGGAAATTTAAATATTTGATTTCAATTCAAGTAATAATTTATTGACTCTGGAGACAAGGCCATGAACAAGACATTTAAAGTCTATTCAGCAATGTAAGATTTCTACTACTCCTAAAGAATCCTTTGTGTATACATTCATTTTCTTCCTGATCAAGTCAGTACTACCCAGAGTTATCCTTTAGACAGAAAAGTGTGTGTGTGTGTATGTGTGTGTGTGTGTGTGTGTGTGTGTGTGTGTGTGTGTGTGTCTGACAATACTGAAAAGGAAAACAGCATTGGAAGCCATAAAAACTCTGATCAATTGGCAATGAAACCTTTTTCCCTCCTCTAGATAGGTGGATTATAACTCTGAATGAAGTATATATTATCAGACATGGTCATTGTATTGGTTTGTTTTACATAACTGCAATTCTTTGCTAAAATAATAGAACTATTGGTAGGAGAGGGAGAGAGAGAAAAAATCATTAGAGAGGGAGAGTGGTATAAATTTCAAAGAAAATCAGTAAGCTATTTTAAAATTAAATTTTATTTTTTAATGATCAAAAATCACCATTCCCAAAGGACAAAAACTAAAACTACAAAAAAAAATCATTGTAACAAATATTCATAGTCAAATAAAACAAACCTCTGAATTGTCAAAGTTCAAAAACATGTATGAATCATTTTGAACCATGAGTCCATCACCTTCTCATGTGCTAGTAAATGTTTAACAACTGGCTGTCCAGGAAAAATGTACATATCACATACATTTATATTTAATCTGTAATGTTAACATTTTCTCTATCACTTTCTTAAATCTTGATAATCATAAATATACCCTGATTTGTAGTATTTGACAATTTCTCAGATGTAAATATTCACACTGAAAATTTAACAATCTGTACCAATCTGAACTGGCTCCAGTATACACCAGCCACAACTTTTCTATCAGAAGGTGGGCTGAAATCATGGTTGGTCATTACACTAATTGGAGATCTTAAATCAAATTTTTTTAGCTTTATAATGCTGTTGTTACTATATAAATTCTTCTCCTGATTCTGCTCACTTCACTCTGCATCACTTTATAAAAGTCCTCATAGGTTATTGAAAGCACCCCAATAGTTTTTTTTAGATTAGATGTAAGAACCTTTAACATGATGAATTAATAATTAAATTATGAAATTGTTAAATAGGGGCAGGTATTGGGGACTTGCCAGGAAAGTCCATGATTAGTATTGGGAAATGAGGTGGAACTTAGACTTTAATAAGGCACAAAGACAAGCAGCTAAGTGTGACAGAGGCAGATATCATCGTAGGGTCAGGGGATGGGGTGGTGAAGGGAGGCAGACAGCAGACAGACAGAGGAAATGGAGAGACAGAGAATATCAGTTATGTAACCATGGATTAGAGTTGGGAGCCATTGGCAACACGGACCCTTAGGAGATGGAAAATGCCTTGGAGGCCAAGAGTTTGAGGTTTTATTTTTATATTGTTTTGGAGGGAAAACAGACCAACTTTTATCTGTGCCAAGTGTGGATTAGTTCATTAACATTTCCAAATCATGTCAAAGTTATCAGTAAAACTTTGAAGTCATCATCCCAAAGTTATCAGCACCTTTTTGATGTTCTACTGGTTTTGAGCTGTGGAGGATGGTGTTGATTTTTTCTGGAGTTTACATTTCATAGGCCAGAAACCTTGATAAGCAGTGCCTAGATGGCTTCTTCTGATTTGGCACATATTAGCAGGATGTGAATTTTAGTTTATGTATGATATAATTTATAATTATTCTCCTTTGATCACTGGGATAGTTTGTGAGTGACTTCCAAGTTCCCCTTTGCAATCTTATTTCTGCTAAACTTACTATACTGAATAGAAGGTGGAGGGTAATCAGAGGGACCAGAACAAGATTGAATTTTAACACACATGGTAAGATGCAAAGGTGGTACAGTGGATTGAGTGTCAAGCCTGGATTCAGGAAGACTCATCTTCCTGACTTCAAATCTGACCTCAGACACTAGCTGTTTGACCCTGGGCAAGTTACTTAACCCTATTTGCCTCAGTTACTCATCTGTAAAATGAACTGGGGAAGGAAACGGCAAACCACTCTAGTATCTTTGCCAAGGAAACCCTAAAATGTAGTCAGAGAGTCAGACATGACTGAAACAACTGAACAACAGAAACAAAAAATGATAACAACAACCTTTCCAGAAAATAGGCTTAAATAGGAATTCATTATGGAATGAGACATCCTCAATAAAGCTATCCTTTGTTTCCTGATTCCTTCCTACAATGTAGGTATCTTTAAACAGATTCATGAAACAGTAGATGATGAATAATCTTTTCTTCAAATCCAGACCTTAGCCCTTTCCTCAACCATCACTTCTATTTTCCTTTCTTCCTTATCTCAACCCCCTGGTTAAACAAGTTCAAATCTATATTATCCACTACACTGTAGGAGGGGAGAGGAAGGAAAAAAGCATTTATTAAGTACTTACTATGTGCCAGGAAGTGTGGTAAGTGCTTAAAAATATTATCTCATTCAATCCTCACAACAACCCTGAAAAGGAGGCACTATTATGATCTCCATTTTAGAGTTCAGAAAGTTATAGCAGACAGAGGAGAAATGATTTGTTCAGGGTTACCAAGCTAGTAATTATCTGAACAATGTTGAACTCAAGTCTTCTGACTCCAGGCCCAGGGATCTAACCACCTTATCACGTAACTGTCTAGAAACCCTTTCCCCCTTACTCAGTCATAAATGCCCCAATCTTGGATTACCCCCACCATCCTGAGCCCTGACTCCTAGACACTTGTGACTAAGTATAGGTAGAAAAGTTATAAAACTGTGCTGATTGAACTCTCTATAATTTAGGTTACATAATTTCAACTGGGCACTCATTAAAGCAAGGTAATCATTTTATGTAATTCACCAGAGCATTGTTTCCAAACCATTTCAACTTTCCTCAGTTTTTTTCATAGCACTTCCTTCCCACTCCATCTCAGCTGAAGTCCTATACTTCATTAAAAAAATTGATGCCATTCAACAAGAGCTCCTTCTCCCCCCCTCTTTATCCTACATCAGTTAAATATCTTCCCACACTATCTCCCCTTTCACTCAAACTTTAAAAGAAGAGAGGACACTTCTTCTTCTCAAAGTATCCCTATATGTGTGTATATATATACACACACATACAGAGAGAGATAAATAGATATAGATATAGATAGATATAAATAGATACAGATATAAACACACACATACATATGAATGCATATACATGCCTATGAATATATACATACATGTGCATATACACACATATATACATACATATGTCCATACAGATATATACATATACATGCACATATAGACATATACACACATATCTACATATGTATACATATATACATACACACACATATGTGTGTGTATGTATGTGTATATATATATATATATATACACACACACATACATCCTTAAGGCTTCTCCACCAGATCATTGTCACTATCTTCAAGCTCTAATATTTAATATCTCCCCAGCTATTGGTTAGGCAACTAGATGGCATAAAATGCCTAGCCTGGAGCCAGGAACACCCACCTTCAGATTTAGACTCCAACACTCACTACCTATATGAACCTGGACAAGTCATTTAAGCTTTTTTGCCTCAATTTCATCATCTTAAAATGAACTGGAGAAGGAAATGGCCAACAACTCCAGTATCTTTGCCAAGGAAACCCCAAATGGGGTCATCAATATGACCGAGATAACTAAACAAAAAGAAACACAACAAACACTATTGGTTGTTTCCCTCCTGTTCATTCCTCCCCTAACTTTTATTTTTATATAACTATTTAATTAATTTTTAATTCTCAACATTCACTTCCATAAGATTTTGAGTTTTAATTATTTTTCCTCCTCCCTTTCCTCCCCCTTCCCCAAGATGGCGTTCAATCTGATTTAGGCTCTACTTATACATTCATATTAAACATGTTTTTGCATTAGTCATGATGAAAAGAAAAATTAGAACTAATGGGAGGAGCCACAAGAAAGAAGGAATAAAACAAAAGAACAGAAGAGAAGGACAGCAAATCATATGTTTCCATTTGCATCAGATTCCAAAGTTCTTTCTCTGGATGTTGATAGCATTTTCTATCACGAGTCTCTTGGAGTTGTCTTAGATCCTTCCACTGCTGAGAAGAGCTGAGTCTATCAAAATCAGTCCTCAAACACTGTGGCTGTTACTATGTACAATGTTCTCTTGGTTCTGCAAATTTCAGTCAGAATCTGTTCATTCAAGTCTTTCCAGATTTTTCTGACCATTTGTCATAGCACAATAGTATTCCATTACATTCATATACCACAACTTTTTCAGCCATTCCCCAATTGATGGGCATCCCCTCAATTTCCAGTTCTTGACCACCACAAAAAGAGCTGCTATAAATATTTTTGTATACATAGGTCCTTTTCCCATTTTTATGATCTCTCTTGGATACAGAAATAGAAATGGTATTGCTGGGTCAAATGGTATGCAAACTTGCTTGCTCTTGGGGCATATTTCTAAATTGCTCTCTAGAATGGTTGCATCAGTTCACAGATCCACCAACAATGCATTAGTATTCCAATTTTCTCCACATTCCTATATCATTTATCATTTTTCTGTTTGGTTATGTTAGCCAATCTGATAGGTGGGATGTAGTACCTCAGAGTTGTTTGCCATAATATGGTACATGCATTTTCTTTAATCAATAGTGATTTAGAGCATTTTTATATGACTATTGATAGCTTTAATTTCTTCCTCTAAAAACTGCTTGTTCATATCCTTTGACCATTTATCAATTGGGGAATGACTTGTATTCTTATAAATTTGACTCAGTTCTCTACATATTTTAGAAATGAGGCCTTTATCAGAGACACTGGCTGTAAAAATTATTTACCAGATTTCTGCTTCTCTTCTAATCTTGGTTGCATTGACTTTGTGCAAAAACTTTTCAATTTAATGCAACCCAAATCTCCACTTTGCATTTTGTAATATTCTCTGTCTCTTGTTTGGTCATAAATTTATCCGTTCTCCATAAATCTAACAGGTAAATCATTCCTTGCTCTCTTAATTTGCTTATAGTATCAGCCTTTTTATCTAAATCAGGTACCCATTTTGACTTTATCTTGGTATAGATTGTAATATGTTGCTTTATGCCTAGCTTCTGACATACTGTTTTCCAGTTTTTCCTGTAGTGTTTGTTAAATGGTGGGTTCTTATCCGAAGAGCAGGAATCTTTGTATTTATCAAATAGTAGATTATTGTAGTCATTGACTATCATATCTTGCATTCCTCACATATTCCACTGATCCACCACTCTATTTCTTAGCCAGTACCAAGAAGTTTTGATGATTGCTGCTTTATAATATAAGATCTGGCACAACTAGACCACCTTTCCTTCCATTTCTTTTCATTAATCCCCTTGATATTCTGTACCATTTGTTCTTCCAAATGGATTTTGTTATTGCTTCTTCAAGTTCTACAAAATAACCTTTTGATAGTTTGATTGGTATGGCACTGAATAAGTAAATTAATTTAGGTAGGGGCAGAGCCAAGATGGCAGCTGGAAAGCAGGGACTTGCTTAAGATCTCCCCCAAATCCCTCCAAACACCTGTAAAAATGGCTCTGAACAAATTCTAGAGTTGTGGAACCCACAAAATAGCAGAGGGAAACTGGTCTCCAGCCCAGGAGAGCCTGGACGGTCCCTGGGAAGAGTCTATTGCACAGCGCTGGGAGCGGAGCACAGCCCAGCATGGGCCATGCCAGGACAGACCAGACCAGGAATCAGCTGGCTGGAACAGACCTTAAGGCCATGAATCATTGAGCTGTAGCAGTTACCAGAATTCTCAACCCACAAACACCAAAGAGCAGGTTAGTGGGAAACTGTGGAATTGAGTGCATAGCAGTCCAGCCACCAGCCCTGGGGGTGGCAGAGGTGGTGCAGCAGTGGCAGTGGCAGCAGCAGGATGCTCCTGAGACTGCTTCCAGAGCTCCAGCATCAGCTGCTTTCCGAGTCCCTGGCTCACAAGATGGGAAGAATCTAGCAGCCGATCAGAGCAGGAGTACAAAGAGTGCTTTGTGGGTACAAAGCCAGGTTCTCTTGCTATGCCCTGCTTGGATCTGGATTGTGGTTCTGGTTGGTGGTTCTTAGGTGAGGAGGAGTGCTACTGTGTCAGAGCATGGGGTGACAGTGGAGCACAAGTAGTTCTGAAAACAGCAGTGCTTGGACCCTAAAGCTTGGGACAAAGTACTCTCTCCTCTACAAGCAGTCATACTCTGACAAAAAACTCAAGGGTCAAGTAATTGGCTGGGAACATGGTCAGGCAGCAAAAATGAACTCAGACTCAAACTCAAACTCTAGATTGCTTTCTTGGTGACAAAGAAGAGCAAAACATATAGCCAGAAGAAGTCAACAAAGTCAAAGAGCCTACATCAAAAACCTCCAAGAAAAATATGAATTGGTCTCAGGCCATGGAAGAGCTCAAAAATGATTTGGAAGTAGAGGAAAAAATGGGAAGAGAAATGAGAGTGATGCAAGAAAATCATGAAAATGAGTCATCAGCTTGCTAAAGGAGACCCAAAAAATATTGAAGAAAATAACACCTTAAAAAATAGACTAACCAAAATGGCAAAAGAGCTCCAAAAAGCCAATAACAAGAAGAATTCCTTCAAAGGCAGAATTAGCCAAATGGAGAAGGAGGTCCAAAAGACCACTGAAGAAAATACTACCTTAAAAATTAGATTGGAGCAAGTGGAAGCTAATGACTTCATGAGAAATCAAGATAATATAAAACAGAACCAAAGGAATGAAAAAATGGAAGACAATGTGAAATATCTCATTGGAAAAACCACTGACCTGGAGAATAGATCCAGGAGAGATAATTTAAAATTATTGGACTACCTAAAAGCCATGATCAAAAAAGAGCCTAGACATCACCTTTCAAGAAATTATCAAGGAGAACTGCCCTGCTATTCTAGAGCCACAGGGTAAAATAGAAATTGAAAGAATCTACTAATTGCCTCCTGAAAAAGATCCCAAAAAGAAAACTCCTAGGAATATTGTTGCCAAATTCCAGAGCTCCCATATCAAGGAGAAAATACTGCAAGCAGCCAGAAAGAAACAATTTGAGTATTGTGGAAACACAATCAGAATAATACAAGATGTAGCAGCTTCTACATTAAGGGATTGAAGGGCTTGGAATATGATATTCTGTTACGAGCTTCCGAAGCCTCGTAACTATGCTCGGGGTTCCCCCCCAAGCCCCAGGCCTCTGCCTAAGCAAAGGACCTGATCTCGCGGACTATGTACGGGGCGGGAGCCGAGAAGATGGTGAAGGACTCCGTTTATTATTTCAGCAAGCAGCACATTTATACCTTTAGTGACGTAGGTACATTCTTTGGTTACGTGGGTGAAGGACAGGTAAAACTCTATACACCTGGGTCCTAAGGACTGCCCCGACTCCGCCTACTCTCCTCCCCTTCTCTTCCCACGCTACCCGAAGCTCCCTGCAGTCAGGCAGTCCAGGAAAAGAACTGGAAGTTCCACATGCTCTGCCAGAGAGCCGGAAGTTCCACGTGGTCAGGCAGGTCAGGCAAAGACCTGGGATTGCTAGGGAGGCAACAAAGGTGAGACCCCTCCTCCTGGCTCCACCCCCATCCCAAAGCCCTGAGTTTATCTCAGCAGGCCCCTGGGGCTGGAGGTCCGAGGAGGACAAGGCTCAGCTCTAACGCGGCCTGTAACAATATTCCAGAGGTCAATGGAGCTAGGATTAAAACCAAGAATCACCTACCCAGAAAAACTTAGTATCATGCTCCAAGGCAAATATAGATTTTCAATAAAATAGAGGACTCTCAAGCTTTCTCAGTGAAAAAACCAGAGCTGAATAGAAAATTTGACTTTCAAATACAAGAATCAAGAGAAACATGGAAAAGTAAACAAGAAAGAGAATTCATAAGGGACTTACTAAAGTTGAACTGTTTCATTTACATTCCTACATGGAAAGATGGTATGTGTAATTCATGAGACCTTACTCAGTATTAGGGTAGTTTAAGGGCACGGGATGAGTTGAATATGAAGGGATGATATCTTAAAAAAAGAAATAAATTTAAGGGGTGAGAGAGGAATATATTGAGAGAGGGAGAAAGGGAAGGACAGAATGGGGTAAATTATCTCACACCAAAGTGCCAAGAAAAAGCAGTTCTGTTGGAAGGGAAGAGGGGACAGGTGAGGGGGGAATGAGTGAATTTTACTCTCATCGGATTCAACTTAAGGAGGGAATAACACACACACGCAACTGAGTATCTTACTCCACAGGAAAGTGAGGGGAAGGGGTGTAAAGGCAATCAGTGAATGGGAAGATCTTTCTCTCCCATTTGAGTGGGCTTCAGGGGCAGGGCTCTCAGGGTCCTGGAGGGAGTGGCTAGGACTGGAGCCAATGATAGATGCCTGAGTTCTGGTCCACATGATGACATGAAGCCTGTGGTGGGAGGAGCTTGCTGAACAGTTGGAGCAGAGCTAAGAGGCAGTTGGTGAGGCAGTTGTTGAGAGCAGTTAAGAGCTGAAGGAGAGAGGAAGCAGTCAGCTAGTTGGAACACAGCTTGGAGATTGTGGCAGAAGTGGCGGAAGCAGCGGCGACTGTGGCAGGCACTACAAAAAAGCAGGACTGACCCTCGTGGAGACTGGAGAACACTGAGCAGGGGCCTGAGGCCAGTGGGTGGTCTTCTTGTTGGAGGGCCCTGTCATTGGGGTGGGGGAAGCACCAGCATGGCTTGGCTTGCTGCCATAATGTTTTTATGTGGCCTCCTGGTCACTATTGTGAGATGGGCATACTGGTTTTGGAAGGTTTTTTGCCAGGATCTTGAACTGGGGACACTGGTCCATGGGTCTGCTACTTTTGAGTTTCAATAAATGCCTTAACTCCTCTGCCTTCTACTTAGAGAATTCTTTATATCCTGTGATTCTGGACCATTCAGGAATACTCATGGTTATCTTTGAAGTCATGAATTCTGCCTTAATGATATAAGGGGATAAAAAAAAAAGTGTATGACAGAAGGGAGGGAAGATATGGGGAGGATGTAATCAAAAGCAAACACTTTTGAAAAGGGACAGAGTCGAGGGAGAAAATTGAATAAAGGGGGACAGGATAGGATGGAAGGAAATATAGTTAGCCTTTCACAACATGAGCATTGTGGAAGTGTTTTACATAATGATACATATGTGATCTATGTTGAATTACTTGCCTTCCTAGTGAGGGAGGGTGGGAAGGGAAGAGGGGAGAGAATTTGGAACTCAAAGTTTTAAAAGCAGATGCTTTAAAAAATTGTTTTTTTCTTTTTTGCATGCAGCTAGGAAACAAGATATATAGGGAATGGGTCATAGAAATCTATCCTGCCCTACAAGAAAAGTAAGGGCAAAGGGAATGGGGGGAGTTGGGTGACAGAAGAGAGGGCTGACTGGGGAATGAGGGAATCAGAATATATGCCATCTTGGAATGGGGGGGAGGGTAGAAATGGGGAGAAAATTTATAACTCAAAATCTTGTGGAAATCAATGTTGAAAACTAAAATATTAAATAAAAATGATAAAATTCAAAAAAATTTAATTTAGGTAGAATTGCCATTTTTATTATATAATGTTAACAGCCTATTTATGAGCAACTGATACTTTTCCAATTATTTAGATCTGACTTTATTTGCGTGAAAATTGTTTTGTAGTTGTGTTTCATATTGTTCCTGGGTTTGTTTTGGCAGGTAGACTTGCAGATATTTTACAGTGTCAACAGTAACTTTAAATGGATTTTTTCTTTCTATCTCTTGCTGTTTGGCTTTGTTAGTAGTATACAGTAATGCTGAGGATTTATGTGGGTTTATTTTATGTCCTGCAACTTTGCTGAAATTTTTTATTTTTTCAAGTATTTTTTACTTGATTCTCTTGGATTACCAAAGCATACCATCACATCATCTGCAAAGAGTGATAGTTTTGCTTCTTCTTTGCCTATGCTAATTCCTTCAAATTCTTTTCTTCTCTTATTGCTAAAGCTAACATTTCTAGTACAAGATTGAATTACCATGGTGATAATGGGCATCCTTGTTTCACACCTCATCTTACTGGAAATGCTTTTTAGCTTATTCTCATTACATATAATGATTGCTGATAGTTTTAGATAGATGATACTTATCATTTTAAGGAAGACTCCATTTATTCCTATGCTTTTTAGTGTTTTTGATAGGAGTAGGGGTTATATTTTTGTCAAAAGCTTTTTCTGCACCTATTAAGGTAATCATATGATTTCTGTAAGTTTTGTTGTTGATATGGTCAATTATGCTGATAGTTTTCCTAATATCGAACCAGCCCTGCATTCCTGGTATAAATCCTACTTGGTCACAGTGTATTATCATCGAGATAAGTTGTCATAATCTCTTTGCTATTATTTTATTCAACATTTTTGCATCTATATTCATTAGGGAAATCAGTCTATAATTTTTTTTTTGTTTTGGGGATTCCTGGTTTAATCATCAACACCATATTTGTTTTGGAGGTTTTTAAATAAATTTATTTTTTATTTTTAGTTTACAACACTCAGTTCCATAAGTTTCTGGGTTCCAAATTTTCTCTCCCTCCCACTCCTCCCCCAACCCAAGAAAGCATGTAGTTCCATGTAGGTTCTACATATACCTTCATATTGAAATTATTTACATAACTTTCCAGTTGTAATGAATAATTATAACAAATGGAATGAATCATGAGAAAGGAGAAATGAAACCAAAAAAGAAGGGGAAAAAAGAGAGAGAGAAAAGTTTGCCTCAATCTGCATTCAGATTCCATAATTCTTTCTCTGGATGTGCACAGCTTTTTCCATCATGAGTCTTTTGGAGCCATCTTTGAACCTTACATTGATGAGAGGAGTCAAGTCTATCAAAGTTAGTCCTTACAGATACAGTGTGTCTGTAATCATGTACAGTGATCTCCTGGTTCTGCTCTCCTCACTCAGCCTCAGTTTATGTTAAGTCACTCCAAGTTATAATGAAGTCCCTCTGCTCCTCCTTTCCTCATTTCATATAGAACATCAATACCGTATTTGTATCATAAAAAGAATTTGGTAGGACTCCTTCTTCATTTATTTTCCCAAACACTTTATATAGTATTGGAATTAATTATTCTTTAAACGTTTGATAGAATTAACTTGTAAATCCATCTGACTCCTCAGATTTTTTCTTAGGGAGTTCCTTGATGGCTTGTTCAATTTCTTTTTTCTAAAACTGGGTTATTTAAGTATTTTATTTCCTTTTCCGTTATCTGGGCAATTTATATTTTTGTAAATATTCATCCATTTCACTAAGATTGTCCAATTTATGGGCATACAGTTGGGCAAAATAGTTCCTAATTATTGTTTTGATTTCCTCTTCATTAGTGGTGAATTCACTCTTTTCATTTTTATACAGGTAATTTGGTTTTCTTCTTTCTTTTTTTAATCAAACTAACCAAAGGTTTATTTATTTTATTGGTTTTTTTTCATGAAGCCAGCTTTTAGCTTTATTTATTAGTTGAATAGTTTTCTTATTTTTGATTTTATTAATTTTTCTTTTGGTTTTCAGGATTTCTAATTTGTTATTTAATTGGGGATTTTAAATTTTTTTTTCTAGCTTTTTTACTTGCATGCCCAATTCATCAATATCTTCTTTTTCTATTTTATTCATGTAAGCATTTAGAGATAGAAAACTTCCCCTTAGAACCACTTTCATTGCATCCCATAAGTTGTCTCATTATTGTCATTCTCTGAGATGAAATTATTGATTGTTTATATAATTTGTTGTTTGACCCACTCATTCTTTATGATTAGATTATTTAGTTTCCAATTAATTTATAGTCAACCTTTCCATGGCTCTTTATGACATATAATTTTATTGAATTTTATCTGAAAAGGATGCAATTAATATTTCTGTCTTTCTGCATTGGATTGTGAGGGTTTTAATGCCCTAATGCATGTTCAATTTTTGTGTAGGTTCCATGTTCTACTAAGATAAAAGATATATTCCTTTCTATCCCCCATTCAGTTTTCTTCAGAGGGCAACCATGTCTAACTTTTCTAAAATTCTATTCATCTCCTTAACTTATTTCTTGCTTATTTTGCGGTTAGATTTATCTATTTCTGAGAGGGGGAAGTTGAGGTCCCCCACTAGTATAGTTTTGTTTTCTATTTCTTCCTGTAACTCCTTTAATTTCTTCTCTAAAAATTTAGATGCTCTACCACTGGGTGCACATATGTTTAGTAATGATATTACTTCAATGTGTGTGGTCTATGGTACCTTTTAGCAGGATGTAGTTTCATTCCTTACCTCTTTTAATTACATTTATTTTTGCTTTGGCTTTGGCTGAGATCAGGATTGCTACACCTGCTTTTTTTTTAGCTAAAGCAAAGTATATTCTGCTCTGCCTTTTTACCTTTACTTGTGCATATCCCTCTGCTTCAAATGAGTTTCTTGTAATATTGTAGGATTATGATTTTTAATCCAGTATTCTATCTACTTCCATTTTATGAGAGATTCATCCCATTCACATTCACAGTTATGATTATTGTCTTTGTTTTCTCTCCATCTAATCTCTCCCACCCCCATTTATGCTTTCCAATCTCCTTTCTCCATTTTCTTCCTCACTAGATATTTGACCACTGTCTCCCAAAATCAGCCTTCTTTTCTATTAGTCCCCTCCCTTTTCTTCACCTTTTACATAACTTCTTCTTCCCTCCCTTTTATCTGCTCCCTCCCTTTTCTTTCCACTTTCCCCTTCTACTTCCCGTAGGATAAGTTAGATTTCTACACCTAACTTATGCTATTCCCTCTTTGAGCCAAACCTGATGAGAGTAAGGTTCAAACGTTTGTGTCCCTTCCTTCTTTCCTTCTACTGTAATGGGTTTTGGGTCCTCTTCACATGATACCCTTGTCTGCCTCCTCCTTTCCTCTTCTCCCAGTACAATCCCTTTTCTCCACTTAATTAGATTTTTTTTATAATCACATCAAAGTCAATGTATACTCATGCCCCCTGTCTATGTATTCCAATTTTAAATGGCATAATAACAATACAGTTCTCAAGAGTTATAAGTATCATCTTCCCTTGTAAGGATGTAAACAGTTTGCCCTTGTTAATAACATTTTTTTCTTTCCTGTTTACCTTTTTATGTCTCTCTTGTGTCTTGTATTTGAAGATCAAATTTTCTATTCAGCCCTGCTCTTTTTTAACCATTCTTAATTAATTTATTTATTTTTAGTTTTCAGCATTCACTTCCACAAGATTTTGAGTTCCAAATTTTCTCCCCATCTCTCCCCTCCTCCCACCCCAACACAGTATGCATTCTGATTACTCCCTCTCCTGAACTGTCCTCCCTTCTATCACCACTCACACCACCATCTCTTATTCCCTCTTATTCTATTTTCCTGTAGGGCAAGATAGATTTCTATACACCACTGCCTGTATATCTTACTTCCCAGTTGTGTGTCAAAATAATTTTTAACATTCACTTTTAAAACTTTGACTTCCACATTCTCTCCTTTCCTCCTTCCTCACACACCCTTATTAAGAAGACAAACAATTCAATATAGTTTATATATGTGTAGTCATGCAAAACACTTCCATAACACTCATGTTGTCCAAAACTAACTAAATTTCCCTCCATCCTATCCTGACCCCATTTTCTCCTTTGGCCCTGTCCCTCTTCAAAAGTGTTTCTAACTACCTCCTCCTCCTATTTGCCCTCCCTTCTATCGTCCCCTCCTCTCTTATCCCTCCCCCACACTTTCCTGTAGGGTAAGTTAGATTTCCATACACAATTGAATGTGTATGTTATTCCCTCCTTAAGCCAAATCTGATGAGAGTAAGGTTCACTCATTCCTTCCCAACTCTTCCCTCTTCCCTTCCACTGTAAAAGCTTTTTCTTGCCTCTTTTATGTGAGATAATTTACCCCATTCTCCTTATCCCTTTCTCCTTCTCCCAGAACTTTCCTCTTTCACCTCTTTTCTTTTTTTTATACATCATCCCCTCCAATTCATCCTGTGCCCTCTGTATATACATGTAGATGGATGTATGGATATAAATATAAATATATATGTATATATATATGATGTGTATATTTGTGTGTATGTGTATGTATGTATGTGTGTATGTGTATGTGTGTGTGTGTGCATATTCCCTCCAACTACCCTAAAACTGAAAAAGGTCTCATGAGTTATGAATATCATCTTTCCATGTAGGAATGTAAACCAGGGCTGTCCAACTTTAGGTTATCTTAGGGCCACATTAAAATAAAATAATTATTCTAGGGCCGCACCCAGAATAAAAAATAATGTACACTAATAGAAAGTGGGGGAACATGCTTCATCAATACAACAGGCAAAGGCATGAAGTGTGAAAGCAAACACAAAACAACAAAGCAACAACACAGTAGTATAAAGGTAGGTGCATACTGACTAGTCTGCATCATACAGATGGAACACATACCACAGATAGATTGAAAATTCCATGCAATATGTTCTGTCCATAATACTGCTTAAAAACACCAAAGAAAATTAAGATCAACAAGAGTATTTATTAGTGATGGAATTAAAAAATCTAATACACATTCCATGCAAATTATTATTTTATTTTTTTGTTTGTGAAAATTAAAACCCACAGGTGGGAGGCATAAAATAACACTGCAGGCTGCAAGCAGCCCATGGACCATATTTTAGACAGCCCTGATGTAAACAGTTCAACTTTAATAAGTCCCTTATGATTTCTCTTCCCTGTTTACCTTTTCATGCTTCTCTTGACTCTTGTACTTGAAAGTCAGATTTTCTCTTCAGCTCTGATCTTTTCATCAAGAATGATTGAAAGTGGGGGCGGAGCCAAGATGGCGACTGGTAAGCACGGACTAGAGTGAGCTCCGTACCCGAGTCCCTCCAAAAACCTATAAAAATGGCTCTGAACCAATTCTAGAACGGCAGAACCCACAGAACAGCAGAGGGAAGCAGGGCTCCAGCCCAGGACAGCCCGGATGGTCTCTGGGTGAGCTCTATTCCACACGGAGCTGGGAGCTGGGAGCTGGGAGCTGGGAACGGAGTGGAGCAGAGCCCAGCCTGAGCGGCGTGGACGATCCAGACCGGAAGCCGGGCGGAGGGGGCCCTAGCGCCCTGAATATGTGAGCTGCGGCAGTTACCAGTCCCCCCTCGACCCACAAACACCAAAGACTGCGGAGAAGGTTAGTGGGAAAAGCTGCGGGAGTGGAAGGAGTTCGCAGTTCCGCTTCCAGCCCCGGGGGCAGCGGAGGTGGGGCAGCTACAGCTGTTGTTACTTCCGGCTCCAGGCCCACCTGGTGGGGGGAATTAAGTGGCAGATCACAGCAGGGGTGCACAGACTGCCAAAGATCTGAGCCCAGTCTGGACTGGGGGTCCTTGGGGAAGGAGGAGTGCGGCTCTGACAGAGCTGGCACCTCCCCCCCAAACGTAGAACATAGAACTCTGTAATCTACAAGCAGTCATACCCCACTGAAAAACTCAAGGGTCAAGTTAGTTGGTTGGGAATATGGCCAGGACGCGAAAACGCACCCAGATTCAGTCTCAGACTTTGGATTCTTTCTTTGGTGACAAAGAAGACCAAAACATACAGCCTAAAGAAGACAGCAAAGTCATAGAGCCTACAACCAAAGCCTCCAAGAAAAACATGAACTGGCCCCAGACCATAGAAGAACTCAAAAAGGAATTGGAAAAGCAAGTTAGAGAAGTAGAGGAAAAATTGGGAAGAGAAATGAGAAGGATGCGAGAAAACCATGAAAAACAAGTCAATGACTTGCTAAAGGAGACCCAAAAAAATACTGAAAAATACACTGAAGAAAACAACACCTTACAAAATAGACTAACTCAAATGGCAAAAGAGCTCCAAAAAGCCAATGAGGAGAAGAATTCCTTGAAAGGCAGAATTAGCCAAATGGAAAAGGAGGTCCAAAAGACCACTGAAGAAAATACTACTTTAAAAATTAGATTGGAACAAGTGGAAGCTAGTGACTTTATGAGAAATCAGGATATTATAAAACAGAACCAGAGGAATGAAAAAATGGAAGACAATGTGAAATATCTCCTTGGAAAAACCACTGACCTGGAAATAGATCCAGGAGAGATAATTTAAAAATTATTGGACTACCTGAAAGCCATGATCAAAAAAAGAGCCTAGATACCATCTTTCAGGAAATTATCAAGGAGAACTGCCCTGATATTCTAGAGCCACAGGGCAAAATAGAAATTGAAAGAATCCATCGATCGCCTCCGCAAATAGATCCCAAAAAGAAATCTCCTAGGAATATTGTTGCCAAATTCCAGAGCTCCCAGATCAAGGAGAAAATACTGCAAGCAGCCAGAAAGAAACAATTTGAATATTGTGGAAAACCAATCAGAATAACCCAAGATCTGGCAGCTTCTACATTAAGAGATCGAAGGGCTTGGAATGCGATATTCCGGAGGTCAATGGAGCTAGGATTAAAACCTAGAATCACCTACCCAGCAAAACTGAGTATCATGTTCCAAGGCAAAATATGGACTTTCAATAAAATGGAGGACTTTCAAGCTTTCTCAGTGAAAAGACCAGAACTGAATAGAAAATTTGACTTTCAAACACAAGAATCAAGAGAAGCATGAAAAGGTAATCAAGAAACGGAAATTGCAAGGGACTTACTAAAGTTGAACTGTTTTGTTTACATTCCTACATGGAAAGATGATGAGTATGATTCATGAGACCTCAGTATTAGGGTAGTTCAAGGGAATATGCATATATATATATATATATGCATATATATATGTTTATGTATATATTTAAGTGAATGTGTATGTATGCATGTATCTATGTGTATATGTATGTATGTGTATGTATGTGTATATATATATATATGTAAAAGAAAGAGAGCAGACACAGGGTGAGTTGAGGATGAAGGGAAGATAACTAAAAGAAATAAAATGAAATTAAGGGATGAGAGAGTAACTTACTGAGAGAGGGAGATAGGGAGAGATAGAATGGGGTGGATTATCTCGCATAAAGGTGGCAAGAGGAAGCAGTTCTAGGAGAGGAGGGGAGTGGGCAGGTGAGGGGGGAATGTTCTCATCAGATTTGGCCTGAGGGGGAATACCATACATACTCAGTTGGGTATCTTATCCTACAGGAAAGAAGAGGGAGGAAGATAAAAAAAAAAAATAAAAGGCAGGGGGATGATGGAGTGGAGGGCAGATGGGGGTGGAGGTAATCAAAACAAACACTTTGGAAAGGGGACAGGGTCAAGGAAGAAAATTCAATAAAGCGGGATGGGTTGGGAAGGAGCAAAATATAGTTAGCCTTTCACAACATGAATATTGTGGAAGGGTTATACATAATAATACATGTGTGGCCTAGGTTGAATTGCTCAACTTCTTAGGGAGGGTGGGTGGGAAGGGAAGAGGGAAGGGAATTTGGAACTCAAAGTTTTAAAATCAGATGTTCAAAAACAAAAAAACTTTTTGTATGCAACTAAAAAATAAGATACACAGGCAATGGGGCGTAGAAATTTATCTTGCCCTACAAGAAAGGAAGGGAAAAGGGGATGAGAGGGGAGGGGGGTGATAGAGGGGAGGGCTGACTGGGGAACAGGGCAACCAGAATATACGCCATCTTGGAGTGGGGGGGGAGGGCAGAAATGGGGAGAAAATTTGTAATTCAAACTGTTGTGAAAATCAATGCTGAAAACCAAATATGTTAAATAAATAAATTGCATTAAAAAAAAAAAAAAGAAAAAAAAATGAGGAAGAAAAAAATTCTGCAAAACCAACTAACATATGTATATGTATATTATGTATCACATAGGCATGTATATATTACATATAAATATATAATCTTTATAGTATATATTATATAAGATACAAATCTGTCATGTGAATATGTGTATGTGTACATAAGTATATACATATATATATGTATATATATATATATACATCTATCTTTATAGTCTGCCATTACTTGTAGTGATCCATATCCATGACTCCAAAGAAACAGGGGGAAGAATGTAACTTCTTATGTCTCTCATATAGTGCCAAGGTTGGTCATTATGATTTTGTAACCTTCAGTGTGGTTTTGTTGTTGTTGTTTGTATTTCCATTTACACCTCTGTAGTCACTGTGTATATCGTTCTCCTGATTCTGCTTACTTCACTTTGCATCAGTTCATATACCTTCCCATGCTTCACTGTGTTCATCATATGCACTGTGTCATATAGCATAGTAATATTCCATTACATTCATGTACCACAACTTGTTTAGTCAATCCATAAACATCTATTTCGTTACCAGCTCTTTTCCATCATAAAAAGCATGCTATAAAAAAAAAAAAAAAAGAATGATTGAAAGTCCTCTATTTCATTGAATGTCTATTTTCTCCCCTGAAGCACTATATTCAGTTTTGCTGGATAGGTGATTCTTGGTTGTAATCCTAGCTTCTTTGACCTCTGGAATATCATATTCCAAGCCCTTTGATCCCTTAATGTAAAAGCTGCTAAATGTTGTGTTATTCTGATTGTCTTTCCATAACACTTGAATTTTTTTCTTTCTGGTTGCTTGCAATATTTTCTCCTTGACCTGGGAACCCTGGAATTTGACTACAATATTACTAGGAGTTTTCCTTTTTGGAATTCTTTCAGGAGGCAATCAGTAGCTTCTTTCAATATCTATTTTCCCCCTCTGGTTCTAGAATATTAGGGCAATTTTCCTTGATAACTTCTTGAAAGATGATGTCTAGGCTTTTTTTTTCACCATGGTTTTCAGCCCAATAATTTCTAAATTATCTCTCCTGGTTCTGTTTTCCATGTCAGTGGTTTTTCCAATGAGATATTTCACATTGTCTTTTTTTTGTTGTTCTTTTGGTTCTGTTTTATAATTTCTTGATTTATCACAAAGTCATTAGCTTCCATTTGCTTCATTCTAATTTTTAAGGAATTATTTTCTTCAGTAACCTTTTGGACCTTTTCCATTTGGCCAATTCTACTTTTTAAGGCATTCTTCTCTTCATGATTTTGTGGACCTCTTTTGCCATTTGGGTTAGTCTATTTTTTTAAGGAGTTATTTTTTGTATCTCTTCTAGTGACTGTCAACTCATTTTTAATGATTTTCTTGCATCATTCCCATTTTCTCTGCTTTTCTTACTTGATTTTCAAAATCCTTTTTGAACTCTTCCACTTATTTGTCTTATTTGTCTTCGAGGCTTTGGATGTAGGAGCTTTGACTTTGTTGTCTTTTTTGGTTGTATGTTTTGATCTTCCTTATCATTAAAGTAAGATTCTATGGTCTGATTTTTTCCATTGTTTGTTCATTTTCCCAGCCAATTGCTTGAATTTTTAGCTTTTTATTAACATATATCTCTACTTCCAGTGTGGAGGGTATACTTCCCCAAGCTTCAGAGGTTTTACGCAATTGTTTTCACAGATATTTTTAGGGACCTGTAAATTTTCAGTTCTTCCAAGGTGGTGTGATCAAAGGAGAGGTGTTTACTCCTCTCCTGGTCTGTCCTCTGGTCAGTGAGTGACCACAAGCACTCATTTCTGCCTTGGAACTATGAGGAGGATTCCCTCTCCATGGCCACCACAATCTCTGCCATGCCAGCACTCCTCCTCACCCCAGGACCACCACCCAGGACTGCCACCCAGATCAAAACATGGACAAAGCAAGAGAATCCTGCATCAGCACCACCAAAGAGGTCCCTGCAATCCACCTCTGATCATCCCTAACCATCTGTAGACTCAGAGCTCCAGAAGTAGCCATTGCTTCTACTACCACCACTGCCACCCTGGGGCTGTGGACAGGTCAGACCTTTCCTCTCTCTCACCCATGTCCCATAGACCTTTCCTACTGACCTAAGTTGTCTTTGGAGTTTTTGGGTTGAGAAGTCTGGAAACCACCATAGCTGTCAGTGATTCAGTCGCCTGAGGCCTGCTCCAGCCCTGTCTGTGCCAGTGAAGCCCATGCTGGACTGTGCCCTTCTCTCAGACTGGTGCAACAGACCTTTCCTGTTGACCTTAGGGTTGTGTTACACTGGAAATTTGTTTCACTCTATCATTTTTGTTGGTTCTGCTGCTCTATAATTTGTTTAGAGTCATTTTTACAGGTATTTGGAGTGGTTTGGGGAGAGCTCAAGCAAATCCCTGCTTTTTCTCTGCCACATTGACTCCCTGCCCCAGTTCTGAACTTTTCATCAGGAAGATTTGAAAGTCCTCTAGTTCATTGAACAATTATGCTCAATTTCACTTGGTAGTTGATCCTTGGTTGTAATCCAAGCTCCTTTGCCTTACGGAATATTGCATTTCACTCCCTCCAGTCTTCTAATGTAAAAGTTGCAAGGTCCTGCGTAACCCTGACTGTGATGCCATGATATTTATATTGTTTCTTTTTGGCTGCTTTCAGTATTTTCTCTTTGCCTGGTAATTTTGGGACTTGGCTACAATATTCCTTAGGATTTTCAATTTAGCATCTCTTTCAGGTGATGATTGGTTTATTCTTTTTTTTATTTTTTTGAAGGGGGAAGGCAGGGCAATTGGGGTTAAGTGACTTGCCCAAGGTCACACAGCTAGTAAGTGTGTCAAGTGTCTGAGGCCAGATTTGAACTTAGGTCCTCCTGACTCCAGGGCTGGTGCTCTATTTACTGCACCATCTAGCTGCCCCATGGTGGATTCTTTCAATGACTGTTTTGCCCTTTGGGTCTAGGATCTCAAGCCATTGATGATTTCCTGAAAGTTGCTGTCCAGGCTTTATTTGATTGTGGGTTTCAGGCAGACCAATAATTTTTAAACTTTCTCTCCTGGGTCTATTTTCCAGGTCAGTTGTTTTACCAATGAGGTATTTTACATTTTCTTCTATTTTTTGATTCTTTTGTTTCTGTTTGACTGATTCTTGATATCTCACAGAGTTATTAGCTTCCACTTGCCCAATTCTAATTTTTAACATGTTTTTTTCTTCTATTAGATTTTGTGCCACCTTTTCCATTTGGCTCATTTTACTTTTTAAGGAGTTCTTCTCTTCAGTGAGTTCTTTTTCCATTTGGCCAATTCTACTTTTTAAGAATTGTTTTCTTCAATGAACTTTTTTTTTCATTTGTCCAATTGCACGTTTTAAGGACTCTTTCTTCAGTGTACTTTTTTTCCATTTGGCCTATTGTATTTTTTAAGGACTTGTTTTCTACAGCCAATTTCTGTCCTTCCTTTTCCAAGCTTTTGACTCTTTTGCATACCTCTCATTTATTTTCCCAATTTTTTTCTACCTTTCTTATTTGACTTTTAAAAATCCTTATTGAGCTCTTCCAATAAGGCTTTTTGAGCTTGAGACAAGTTCATATTCCCATTTGAGGTTTTAGATGCAGGTATATTGACAATGTTGTCCTCTTCTGAATTTGTGCCTTGATCTTTCCTGTCTCCAGAATAAGAATCTGTGGTCACTTTCTATTTCTGCCTTTTACTCCTGGTGTTTGACTAATTCCTGGCTTTTAGAGTTGGGGTCCCCCTGCTGGAGCACAAGGGGCATTGATCCAAGCTTCTTGTGATAGGAGCTTGGGTTCTGGTCACTGGCTTTGTATGCTGGGGCCTCAGGTGCTGGCAGCTGGAAGCTGTAGGGGTCTGGCAGTTTACCTGGTGCTGAGCTGGGGTCAGAAGACTGGAGCTCCTGGAGTTGGGTTTGGGAGTCTGGCCTCTGGAGGATGCCTGCTCACCCAGGCTTCTTTAAAGCACTGGGAGATTTGGCTGTTGGAGGACATCTTCCCACTACCACATGTGGTGGCTTTCTGATCTGATGCTGAGGAATTCAGGAAGTCCTGGTGTTGGCACTTGCCTGCTCCAACACCCTGGGGTTCAGGATCTTCCCCTGGTTTGGTAAGGTGGGGCTTGCCACTGACTTGCTGGGTTGCCTCTGCCCTGTACTGTTCCACTTCACCCAGAGGCAGAAGGGCATTTCCTATTAATCCCCCAAGCTTAGACTGCTGCACCCTGTCTTTCTGCTGGCTCAGCTATTCCAGGGTTTTTCCTGGGGTTATATTTTCTGGGCTTTCTGAGATCAATGAGGGACAGTAAGAATAGCTTACTTCTTTTTTTCCCTCCAGTTTTTTTTTTACTTTTATTAATTAATTTATTTTTGGGTTTCAATATTCACTTCCACAAGACTTTTAAGTTCCAAATTTTCTCCCCATATCTCCCCTCCTCCACCCCCAAGACTACATGCATTGTGATTACTCTTTCTCCCAATCTGCCCTCCCCTCTATCACCTCCCCCCCTTCTCTTATCCCCTTCCCTTCTATTTTCCTGCAGGGCAAGATAGATTTCTATACACCATTCCCTGTATATCTTATTCCCTAGTTTCATGTAAAAACAATTTTTAACACTTGTTTTTAAAACTTTGACTTCTACATTCTCTCCCTTCCTCCCTCCTTATCCACCCTCCTTGAGAAGATAAGCAATTCCACGTAGGTTATACATGTGTAGTTATGCAAAAAGCTTCTATAATAGTCATATTGTGAGAGACTAACTATATTTTCCTCCATCCTATCCTGCCCCCTAATTATTCTATTCTCTCCTTTGACCCTGTCCCTCCTCAAAAGTGTTTGCTTCTGATTACCCCCTCCTCCCATTTGCCCTGCCTTCTATCATCCCCTCTTCTCTTATCTCTTTATCTCCTCCCCCCTACTTTCCTGTAGGTTAAAATAGATTTCCATTCACAATTCAATATGTATGTTATTCCCTCCTTAACCCAAATCTGATGAGAGTAAGGTTCACTCATTCCCTCTCACCTCCCCACTCTTCCCCAGCATTGTAAAAGCTTTATCTTGCCTCTTTTATAAAAGACAATTAACTCCTTTCTCCTTTTCCCAGTACATTCCTCTCTCACACCTTAATTTTATTTTTTAGATATCACCCCTTTATATTCAATTCACTACCCTAATACTGAGAAAGGTCTCATGAGTTACAAATATCATCTTTCCATGTAGGCATCCAGCTTTCTTCTATCTATTACCACCCATATATTCTCTTTTCTGGGTTTTGTGACACTTTGCTGCTTCTCCTTCTTATCTTTTGGATACCTCCTTCTCAGGCTCAAGGATACATGTAAATTCATTGATCTTAGAAATGAGAAAAGCCACCCCTTTGTCCAAGGCAAAAAAGAGATAAGGTGGGATGATGTTACATGCCAAAGGGATGCAGTTGATTAGGATAGAATAAGGTGATCTTAAGTAATAACATCAATTTTTTTCAGAAAATTATAAGGAAATAAAGTCCTCCCTCTAGGATAAATAGCACATAGCTGCAATTAGGAGCATTGTAGATTAAATGGATCATGATTATAATTAGCAGCAAGAAAATCAAAAACATTCTTACTAAGTCAAGAATAGTGTATGGCTAGCAGCCAACTCTGTCTTGGTTGAACATTTCTATATCCTGCTCCTTCAGCCACATCCTGCATATTTCAACCCACTCCCTTTTTTAAGCAGTTTTAGTAAAACTCATAAATAGCTTAAGGACAAAGCCCCTGCACAATTCCCATAATGTGCCCTGCTTATTTACTCTGTGTTGCAAGGGGCTAAGAGTAAGGGCCAGACTTCCCACTCCAACTGCCGGAGCTCCAGTCTTGCTGACCCCAGCTCAGCACCAGGTAATCTGCCAGACCCCTACAGTCTCCAACTGCCAGCATCTGAGGGCCGAGCACACAAAGCCAGTGACCAGGTCCCTAGTTCCCATCACAAGAATGCATGTTTCAACCCATTCCCTTTTTAAAGCAGTTTTAGTAAAACTCATAGCTTAAGGACAAAGCCCTTGCACAATTCCCAAAATGTGCCCTGCTTATTTACTGTGTGTTGCAAGGGGCTAACTATTGGGGTATTCTGTAAGTAAATCCACTAATAAAACTTGGACTGATTGCCTTGGCTTTGTGTGCCTCTTTCCTCAGAATTCCTGAATCACAAGTAGATACAGGACACTTAGGAGTCAAATATCTGTAGTGCTCCTTTATCTGAAGTGAGGGGAGGATTGTCATAAGGAAAAGAGGAGATAAAACAGTCTTTGTGGAAAGTGGGATGGAGAACTGATGATCAGTAAGAAGATTGCCTTGTTGCAGTGAAAGCTTACTTGAAATTGGATAGGATAGAATAAATTTGCAATTGACCTAGCCAGCACAGATTGACGACTTCCTCTACCTCCATTCAGTGGCGTGTAAATAGGAGTGAAGAAGACAAATGATGTGAGTAATCCATAATGGTAATTTGACAACAAAGGATTTAAGAGTAAAGAATAGAACATAGTTGAACTAGTTAAACAAGTGATAGGGTTTGGGAAAGGAGAGCAAGTGGTGGTCAGAGCAAGGAAGTGGGCCTGGGAAAGTATTGAGGGATATAGAGAGTGGAGATCATAAACAAGCAAGTAAAAAATCTAAAATGATAGATATTGTGTACATTAAAGAGCAAGAATTAGAGAGGACATAGTGGAGGAGGTAAGCAGATCTGGAATGGGACATTGATGATCTAGGGTGGAAGAAGATGAGAATAAAGGAGCAGATATCTGTAGCAACAGAAGGAAGCTTGTTTTTCAGTAGTTAGAGATTCATTATCACAGATATGGACAGCTAGGTGGTACAATGTATAGACTGCCAAGCCTGGAATCAGGTGGATGCATCTTCATGAGTTCAAATCGGACCTCAGACACTGACTAGCTGGGTGATCCTAGGCAAGTCACTAAACCCCATTTGCCTCAGTTTCCTTTTTTGTAAAATGAGTTGAAGAAGGAAATGGCAAACTACTTCAGTATCTTGCCAATAAAACCCCAAATGCGGACAAGAAGACTTGGACACAAGTGAAAACAACTAAACTGTCGTAGAAATGGAGAGACTAAGAAATAGGAATATGGTAACTGTTGGGGAATGAACCTAGGTATAACAGATGGGAAGAGTTCCATGGATGAAAGCAGGTGATTAGAAAATTTAAGGTCACTTTGGAGGCAATGGCACAACTTTTAACTTCCCAGTCCCATGGCAGGCAGTATATTGGAGGCATGTAGAAATGCAAATCGTGGCAGGTGGTAAAGAGGTAGTATATCCCAGGGTCCCACTTTGGTGGAACCACAAGTAGAGGTTGACAGCAATGTGATCTCTGTTAGGACCACAAAAGGTATCATATTCCAAATGAGCTCCTATATTATAACACCTCCTCTGGGGTTATTCTCTCAATTTGCACTTAAACTTACTAGTTGGTTCTCCAGAGGGACTACTGAATTTTACTCACCTTAGGGCTGTAGGAGTATGCCTGGGGGGAATAAGGTTTCTACTACTTTGCTCACAAGTCCCAACTTGAGTGCTTTCCATTTCATCTAGCCAGGAGACATCAATAGTCTTTAAAAGAGGGGGAGGAGCATTTACTAAGATGTAAGAAGAGTTGGTACAAAACACTTCAACCCCAAAAAAGAAAAAAAGTCTAGGATACCCTTTCCCACAAGTATGCACAGGTCCATGGGAAAATGTGTTCTAATTATAAAGCACAATGATAAAGAGGCACATGTGTAGAAAACATGTATACCCAAAGGGTAAATTCACAGTTCTTGTTTAGCAAAAGCCTTTTTTTCTCTTTGTGAAGTCTTCATAGATTTCCCCTCAGAGGAATGCATATTTCTATATAGGTAGTGTTTATATACACATTTACATGCACATGCACCATAAACATATACACACATGTATGCATGTGTACATATGAGGGGGGCTCTGCAGGGCTCTGAGTGCTGGTGCCTTTATAGAGTGCAGTGCTTACACTTCTCTCTTTCCCCAAGAGTCACAATTCTTGAAGCTCTTTCTTATATTGAATGGCTTTCTACACCCATATTTATCCCTCCCTTCCTTTTTTGTCTTCAGTGTCATTTTAGTGTGTCTCTATGGTAACATGAGAGAAAATAAAAGATCAAAAATGTGTGTTTAGCATCAAGGTGTGAAAACATCACCTTCACCCTAACTGACTTAATAAACTTGTGTGTATCAGTCAGAATGTAAACACATGGAGAACTTCGTCAACTGTAACACAAAGCCAAGCAAGACTCATAAGAAACCAATTGAAATACAGATAATGAGAAATACTGACAAAAGTTTACACAAGAAACCCAAAGCCACAAAGAAAATGAGAGAAGGAAGAGGACATTATATTGCAGAGTAAGTCTTGCATAATTTTAAGTGTTTTAGTTAATAAGCATCTGCTGATACCATCTCTAATGCCCTGACCATTTCTGTCACAGAAAATAGACAGTGAATCTCCCCTGGTCTCCTGACTCAGGGTTCTCTCTTATTCAAGTACTGCCAATATCTCTGGGTTCTCTTCCTGTAGAAAGATCAAGTGGTATCTAACAAGGTATTTCAATGTACATGCCATAAGACTAGAAATAGGCATTAATAGGAAGGTTGGGAGTACCCACTACTGCCAAAGAAATTAAAAAGTTGAGAGTGACTTTAGGAAATTTCTCCTCAGGAAATCTCTATAGTTCACTTTTCTATTCCTGGAATTTCCCTGTCAAATTCACTAAGCTGAAAATACTTATACAGAAATAGCTAAAGATTAAATGTGGAAGACTGACTGCCCAACACCCTCAGCACTATTCAGTCTGCTACAGCTAACTTCACACAGCCCAACCCCAGATGACACATAGAAGAGAGAAAAAGCAGCTAACAGCTGACACTATAATTTAAAGACTGCCTACCTAACCCCAACATGACCCTGCCACAAAACTATATAATAGAGTAATAATGCTTTTGGGGGGGAAATATTTAATAAAACTGATTATAGAAATGAAATTGACAAAAAGATATTAAATTTTTTTGGCCAGATTTTGTATGGGGAGAAGAGAGAGAGAGACAGAGAGAGAGAGTGAGAGAGAGAGAGAGAGAGAGAGAGAGAGAGAGAGAGAGAGAGAGAGAGAGAAAGAGAGAGAGAGAAGAGAGAGAGAGAAAATTTGCTAAGGTCTAGTCATCATGACATTCTCCAAAGTGGTGTCCCTTCTGGGTACCTCAAAAAGGGATTTTGTGGTTCTTTTTTGTCTTCTTTTATTTTTCACACTAATTTAAATTTATTTCTCCCCAATGAACAAGAAAAAAGAAACTCTCTTAATATACATATTATATTTACATACACCTTGTATATATATGTGTGTGTGTGTGCATGTGTGTGTATGCGCTGCTTAGTCATTTCAGTCATACAACTCTTGGTGACCCTTTTGGGCTGTTTTATTTTTAGTAGAGATACTGAAGTAGCTGCTTACCATTTCCTCCTCCAGCTCATTTTATAGATGAGGAAACTAAGGCAAGCAGTCTTAAGTGACTTGCCCAAGATCATGAAGCTATTTAAGTGTCTGAGGTCACATTTGAATTCAGGTCTTCCTGATTGCAGGCCCAGAATTTTATCTACTGTGCCACCTAGTTTCCCCATACATACACATGCATACATGTGTATATATGTTTATGGTACATGTGCATGTACATGTGTATACAAAAACTACATATATAGAAATATACATGTATCTGTATTCTCAGAAAATAAATCCCCGTATTAGTCATGTCCAAAAATGTGTAGTTCGTTTCACATATTAAATCCATCATCTCTCTGTGGCCCACTTCCTAATAAAAGCTTAAAACTAAGCACACCCCAACATAGAAGGAAGTGTGATTTAAAAATTTAAGACTACATCAGTAGAAGATGTCCTGGGCATCAGACAGAATTAGATGTATCCAAAACACAAAAAGGTACTTATTGCCAGGAAAAAGTTTCTGTTCTCATCCAAGTGCAGAGCATGATAGACTTTGGCAAATAGTGTGCCCTTTAAAATAAATCAGCAAAACTTGGAAGGTAGAAATATGGTGGCTGGAAACTAAAAGTCTTGTCTCAACCCTTTGATGCCAGTGTCTAGGAATATAACTAATCATTATTTTAAGAAATGAAGCAGCCACCTAACTGGATGCAAAAAGGTAATTTAATAATAGCATGTTGGACAAGAAGAGCTATAAAAGCACACAAGTTGCCAAAGAATTCCAAGATTTAATTTATAGGATGTGCTTTGAAATTACTAAGACTTATTTGGAGGGAGAAAAAAGACTAGCTAAGTCCAAAATTGAAGCAAGTTTTTTTCCAATGAAAAAGTTAATGTTTTTATCTAGTCCAGAGTATTTTCTGTGGATATGAAAAAAAAACATCTTTTAGATTTGTACTGTAATTTTGGTGGGCAAGCCTGGTAAACCTTGGGAAGATATATCAAAGTTGAGGCTTGGAGAAGGTATCATGTGGCCTTTCAGGCCTTATCATTTTCAGTAGCCCTCTCTCATCTGAGAGGAAAGGCAGTCGTTAGTTCAATATCCTCAATCTAAATTTTTAGCACAGTATAACCAGAATGCAAATAAGCCCACTCACATGACAGAAACTTTATAGGGACCATAAATCAATTCTCTCTGTGTTTGAGATAATGTGAGAATAGAATGAAAGTTACAATTAGAAAAGCAGAGATGCCAATATCAGTTAAATCATCTCCATCAAAGTAAAGCCTGATGAATTGTAATTTGTACCACCAACAAGAGAACAATTTTTATGCTGCATATGATAGCAAGAAAACATATTCACTAAGTGTTTAATTAGGATTAACTGGGGTTTATGGATAGGTCTTCCAATGGCAAGTTCTTTCAGACTTTGTCTGACTGCATCTACATATGAAAGGGACAAGAATGAAGATTAATAGGGAGAAGAAGCAATGAACTTGACCATAGGGCTTAACTTTGTCTCTGGGCCTTTTCACCATCTTTCACTTACATGGGAGAACAAAAAGGGCAAAGAGTTTGAAACTTGAGGAACTCTGAAACCTATGGCTATAGGGGAATTAGTGAGTTTATAATCTTACATTTAGAACTTTAAATTTGACAGTATATAGAATACTCACCATAAGTCAGCATTAGATTTGCCCAAACTCTGTGAGCAGGAGTAGAGTTGCAAAGATGAATTATGAGGTCACTAGCTAGCCAGGGTCCCCCGCTGTTTATTTTGAAGACCTTGGTCCTGAACTGTCCTGTTATTGAGATGAGAGACTTCTAGCCAAGACATCAAAGGAAAAGGGTTATAGCTTTTCTAAATGACTTGTAAGAGAGAAATGCTATGGACTTTGAGGAAAAAAAAGAATATGGCAGTTGCCACTCTTCCTGAAAGGAAAAGATAATCAAAGTTTTCCACTGAAACAGAGGCTAGAGATAGTGGAGCAACATTCAACAGACCCATATCCAGTGAATTGTGTCCTTTAACTGTTCATCTACATCAGGAAGTTAATAGTCAACCAGAAGACGCAGAGAATTCAAAGCTAAAATATTTAACTGATATGCAGAGTAAGGAAAGTGGCAATAAAACATTTCCCTCATAAACATGGGACACATTTTTCTACAAACACACATATCAGTAGAAAGAGTGACTCAAATAGGGAACACACAGCAGAGTTCATGTAAGGAAGACATGTAGCCAGGGCACATAGAGAAGCAATTTAGTCTTCCCATAAATGTCTCTGATATCTCGTAACGATGACATCATATTTTTTCACTGGGGCCTATGCCCCACTTGTTTTGTAAGATCTGCTAGTGTCTTCATCTTTAATGGTCACATAGAAACTCACCAGTGGGGGCTTCTGAGGTTTAAGGAGATGTGGCTTCAGAAAGTGAGAAAGAGTACACATGAGGTATTCATTTTCTGGGATACCAACTTTGCAAACTGGGGGAGGGGTTTGGTGTTGAGCAGTCACTTTTCTACATCTAGTCTTTTATATGGTGTAATACACATACCTACAAAGCACGTCAGACAAATTATAATTATGCCAGCACAAAGTTTCTATTAATTCTTCCTATAACTTAGGAAATTATATAGAAAAATCAATAACTTTAGGAAAAAAATTAAGTAAAACACCAAAACTAGGTAAAGGGTTTACAAACAAGAGGGATGAGATGGATGGAACAGAAAGTCTCTGAGAATAAGATTGAATTGATGTGATTTAAATAAAATTAACCATAATTATTGATTTAAAAGAGGCAAATGGTTTTTTAAAGTATTTTTTGAAAAAACTTTTTCTTCTAAAGGTGAAAATATATAGGGTATGTCACAAATAACTGGGATGATGGCTCATTTCCCCATAAAAAGTCTGACCTTGAAAGGCTGCTAGCCTCTCAGATCTTTGAAATTTCTACTATTAAGGGTACTCTAGTGAATAAGGCAAGAATAGATATGCTCTTCTAAATGGTAACCATGGACACCATTATTGGGCATTCAAAAGTGAAAGCTGATATGTTGTATTTCTTAGAAATGAAGTAAATGACTACAATTTTGGGGTATAATGGTATTTTTCAAATGCTGTTGGCCCAGAGATGTATAGTTGTCGTCTGGGTTAGGGGAGTGTTTTACGGTGGAATTTAGGGTACAATAGTGGTATGTATGTGTTTAGCAGCATTTGGCCTTCAATATTTGTGTCACTCAGACTACTAAAACAGAGTTTTTTATTTACATAAAGTTGAAAAGTTTTTTTTTTCTTGCACAAACAAAACCATTGCAGCTAAAATTAGAAGAAAAACAGGATACTAGGGGAGGGGAATCTCTACAGCAAGTTTCTGTCATAAAGGTCTTAATTCTCAAATGTATATAGGGAACTGGTACAAATTTATAAGAATAAAAACCACTCCTCAATGGCTCAGAGGCCAATGGATATGAACAGGCAGTTTTCAGAAGAAGAAATCAAAGCTGTCAATAGTAATACAAATGTTCTAATTCATTAATAACTAGAGAAATGAAGAACAACCCTGAGGCACCACCTCACACCTAACAGATTGGTTAAGATAACAGAAAAGGAAAATGACAAATGTTGGAGGACATGTGAAAAACAGGTACATTGATTTACTGCTGGTGGAGCCGTGAACTAGTCTAACCATTCTAGAAAGCAACTTCGAACTCTGCCTAAAAAAATATCAAACTGTCCATACCTGTTGGCCAAACAATACTTCTACTAGGTCTATGTGTCCAAGATAAAAGAAAAAGGGAAATTCCCCATATATACAAAAATATTTTTTGCAGTTTTTTTTTGTGGTAGCAAAGAATTAGAAACTGAGGGAATTCTCATCAATTGAAGAATGGTGGCTAAACAAATTATGGTGTATGAATAACATGGATTACTCTTGTGCTATAAGAAATAATTCAGGAAATGGCTTCAGAAAATCCTAGGAAGAATTAAATATACTGATGCAAAGTGAAGTGAACAGAATCAAAAGAACAATTTACACAGTAACAACAATGTATATCGTTATAAAACATCAATATATAATGACATAATCAACTGTAAAAAAAAACTTAGCAACTCTAATTAACAGAATGATGCATGGAAATTCCAAAGGACACATGATGAAAAATTCTATTCACCTCCAAATAGAGAGCTAATGGACTCAGAGTGCAGACTGAAGCATATTTTTTTCTCTTTTACTTTTTCTTTTTTCCCCCTGAAACATGGCTAATGTGGAAATTTATTTTGTATGACTTCATGTTTGAAATGAGTAATGTATTTCTTGCTTCCTCGCTGGGTAAGGAGGGGGGTGAGGGAGAGATAGAACTTGGAACTGAAAATAAAATAAAATTTTAAAAATTATTAGCAATAGCAATGGAAAGAGAAAGATGTGAAAGGCATAAAGATAGGCAAGGAGGAGACAAATATATCCTGATTTGATGATGGCATTATGGTTTACTTATAAAATCCTAGGGCATCAGCAGAGAAATAAAGCATAGATAATTATCAGTTTTACTAATGCTAAGGTTACAAAATGAACACCATTTCAAAATAGCTACAAAATCCAAGAGACAATAACATAAACAGAAGTCCTATTCAAAATAACTACAAGATGGATTTTATTACTGTTTCTGCTTGCCAAAAAATATTCAATACCTATATAGATATAATTATAAAATCTTCCATAAAGAAATAAAGAACTAAAGTAATGAAGAATATTTAGTGTATATAGGCTGTGCCAATATAATAAAAATGACAGTACAACTGAGGCTACTTTACAGATTTGGTGCTATATCGATCAAACTAATCAAGGTATACTTTATAGAGCTAGGCAAAATAGCATTCATTTGGAGGAACAAAAGATTAAAAGTAATCACTGGCAATGATGAAATATTTTAGGAATCAAAGGGAAATAACATTCCTATACCTCAACATTATTAAGCAATAATCAATATTCTAACGTCTATTTTCTACCAACGTTCAGGACAATGTACTTCCTTTCTTTTAAGTAGAAAAGTAGGTCAATAACCAGAACAAAAAAAGCAAGAACCAGAAATAATTGAACTCAATAAAGTAGTTTTCAATAAACCCATAAATTACCATATACCAATAACCAGAACAAAAAAAGCAAGAACCAGAAATAATTGAACTCAATAAAGTAGTTTTCAATAAACCCATAAAGCATAAATTACTTTAGCAAGAATTCCTCATTTAATAGGAATTACTAGGAAAACTAAAAGAAATCTGGCAGAAGTTAGGTTTAGACATTTGATATTATGTACCACAGTGAATTCCAAGTATACATGTGATTTGAATATTAAAATTATAACATGTAAAAATTAGGAGAGAAACAGATTTTACACCTTTCACAGCTATGGGAAAGGACTGAATTATTAACCAAACAAGGAAGAAATGATATAAAAGATAGCATACAATTTTTATTACATGGAATTGCACATATTTTACCTGAGCAAAATTAATTCAACTAGGATACAAAGGAAAAAGATTCACTAAGAATTTCTCTTTTCATCAAATATCTCTAATAAGGATTGGATATATCAGATATATGAGACATGTAGACAACTAATAATAATAACAAAATCCATTTTTAACTATATGTCATCAAAGGATATAAAAAGTTCTCAAAAACAAACTATTAACAACTATATGAAACATTTCTCCAAACGACTAATAGTAAGATAAATAAGAAAAAAATCTCTCAGGTTTCAAGTCACACTCAGCAAATTGGCAAAGATGACACAACATAGGAACATCAGTGCTAGCAGGGACAATTATGGAAAAGACAGCCACACTAATAAATTATTTGTGGAGATAAAAGTTATTCCAATTATTCTAGAAAGTCATTTGGAAATATGCCAAATAAGTTCCTAAAGTCTTTATAGCCTTTGATTCAGAGATCTCACTGCTAGGCATGTGCCCTAAGTAAGTCAATGAAAACAAAAGAAATGCTCCATATATACCAAAATATTTATAGTAGCATTTTTGTGATAGTAGAAAACAGGAAACAAAATATATGTCTATTTATTGTATAAATAAATGCATAAACAAAGTGTCATATGTGATAATTGAAATGCCAGTTAACCTATGGAATTATTCATCGTGACTAAGGAAATGAAACCACAAGGGGATCTCTCAGGGACTGAATGAGGGGGAAGCATGTCCAGTTCTTTGGATACTTGCTGGGAAAGACCACAATGGCAGCAAGTGAAGAGTAATGCTTCAATTACATGTTAATAAGACATAGACAGTATAGAGGAAAATGGCACAGTGGTACAGAAGTAGATGTCATAGGGACAGGGTGAATAGTGAAGGGAGGCAATCAGCATGAGGGAGAGAATGGTAACTCTAATCAGAGTTGGAAGAACTCAGCAGCACGGACCCATTGCAAATGGAGGTATGCTGCGGGGGGAGAACCAGTATTTGGGGGTCTCATTTTATAGGGCATTGGAGGAGGAACAGACTAACTCTTATCTGTACCACCTTAGGGTTAGTTCGTTAACATATTCACATCATCTCAAAGTTATCAACATCATTTTAGGGTTAGTTCACTAGCATAATATTTGCTGGTATTCTTCTGATCTTATTGTGCATGTCTGGAGCTTATCTGAGGCTTACATACCATGGGTTGCTAGCAGGAGCTAGAAGCCCTTACAATCAGACCTAGCTGGCTCCTCCTAATTTACATAGTTTCAGGATGTGGCCTTAGTTCATGTATGAGACAGCTTCCAGTGGCTCCTCTTCTCCTCTAATTTAAGAGACAGTTTGCAAATAACTGTTATGTTCCCTTAATTTATGAGACAATCTGTAAGTGACTTTGCAGTTCCCCTTTGCTATCTCACTATCTACCAATGTTACCTTAGCTCAAAAGCTAGTGTATAATTAGGAGGACTAGAACAAAATACAACTTTGACAGAATAATAAATAGATCAAAAGTTATTCAGCACCTACTTTGTGCCAGACACTGCACTAAGCACTAGGGATACAAATATTAAAAAAAATAGGTAGTCCCTGCCTTCAATGAACTTATATTCTAATGACTAAAGACAGAATGCAAAAAGGAAGCTGAAAAGGATGGGGAGAGGGATCTGATTTGGGGGCATGGTGGAAAAGTCAGAGAAGTCCCAAAGTAGTACATCCAGATAAGAAATAAGATGTTTTGAATTGACCTGACACCTCAAATGGAGATTTGGAGTTCATGATTCCACCTTCCAATCAAAGGGACAGAGAGTAGTAATGGCATGGGGTACCAAGGATGTTGAGGTTTTCAAAAAAAATGAATTTACTGGGCCATGGTGGAAAGAAGTCCAAAATAGTATAGTCAGGTGAGAAATAACATGAATATTGTGAAACAGTACAGGGCTGTGAAAAAGAGTGTCAATATGATGACTACAGAGAAGCTTTGCAATGTTTATATGAGCTGAAACAAAGAGCAGTAAGCAGAAAAAGGGAGATGATATGTGTAATAATGGAAACAACATAAAGGTTACATTTGAAACTATAATGACTAAGCCTGGCCAGAAAGAAGAGACCAGAAAAGACATCTCCTTTTGCTTCTTTGCAGAGGTAAGGAATCATAGATGTGGAACATGGCATATGTCATCAGATTTTTTTATGGTGTTTAGTTGTGCTTACTTCTTTTTCTTTTTTTTTCTTCTTTATTACAAGGAGCTATGAGGTAGTATGGTGTAATGGACAGAGAGCTGGTCTCAAACCCAGAAATTCTTGGGTTCAAGTCCTATCCCTGAAACATACTCACTCTGCCATACTAGGCAAGTCACTTAATCTCTCAATCCCCTACCCAGGGCTACTTAAACTTTTTCCATGCTGACCCCTTTTCAGGTTTTGGCAGCTCTGTTGCATAGCCTGAGGACATGGCACAGTGGCTGCTTTGTGTTCAGAATCAAGGCTACAGTGAAGTAGCACCAAATACTTCGGATTCATAACATGTTTGATTTTTAATTAATTTTTGGTCCTTCCACATTCAGAAACCTTTTACCGTTGCCAGATTTTTCACAATTCCATATGGAATCTCAACTCACAATTTAAGAAGGGCTACTCTAGGTGACTCTCTAAGTTGAAGAGAAGGTACCACCAACCTTCACCAATAGAAAGAATTTCCTCACCTGAGATTCCCCAATACTGGTGAAATCACAAGTTTTGACTCAGTTCTTATCCCTATTACATCCAATAAAATAATACTAAAATTGCCCTACTTGTCAGTGTCCCCTCCCTTCTTCTGTAATGTATGTTTTACCAATGTTACATATATGTTCTTTCCTTTATTTTTTGGCAGCAGCATCACCATACCAATCCCTATTATACAAGATGACTCTCTGAGAAGGGATGGGGAGAGATAGAGCAGAAAACATAGTTTACGTAATAACAAAGATATAGGTAGATGAGGGGAGAGAGGAAGGGAGAGAGAGAGAGAGAGAGAGAGAGAGAGAGAGAGAGAGAGAGAGAGAGAGAGAGAGAAATAAGAAATTGAAAATTCAAAACAGAGATGGGGAAATCAATAGAGTTAAGTCTTAAAAGGGTTGAGGGAATGAAATCAAAGTTACAGGTAAAAGAGTTTCCTTAAACAGAACAGACCTTTTCTTCTGTAACAAGAATCCTCTGAGATCTGTTGGCTAAATATTGCCAAAATTAAGTCAGTGATGTAGAGAAAGATTAACAGAAGTTTAATCGTTCAGAGAATGACATAATATCAGAAGCCAACAAACATGTATCTTATCACTCAGTTAGTGAAATTTATACCATAAATAAAGAGGAGACCATAATGACGGCCATATAGAAAATGCTTAAGAAGAAATGTGTCCATAGTCATTCCCATTAGCTCAAAGGGAACCATAGTTACTTTGTCAGATAAAATACAGAGAAGGTGCAGACTTCCTTGGACTATCAAATTCCTCTGAGTCTTCTTTTGTAATCAGTAAGCAAATAAAGGCAAAAAGGGAACCCAGGCTGATGCAAGTTGATTTTGCATGAAAAGTAACATGTGGCAAAATGGTGAATATATAACAAAATGGAGTTAGTTAAATCAACTCTTAACAAACTACTTTTAGCTATTAAAAGTTCTATTTTAATACTTCAGAAACAGGAGAATGAGAGAAGAGGTAAAAATGCAAAAAGTTTCTGAAATAAAGATATAGGAAGTTAGGAAACCTCCTGGTATTAAGGACTCAATCTCTTTAGTTAGGTAGGTCTGAATTTTTTCCTGCTCTAGTTGAAATTTTACCTTTTCCTGGTCCTTCCTGCCTTCTTCTCAAAAGTTATAGGATTGGAAAAAAAGGTTTTAAAAAATAGCATAGCTTTGAAGATAAAAGGCAATATGAAGATGCTGCATACACAACTATGCCATCCTTTCTCTGCAGCATGAGCACTTAGGTGGATGGATAAGGGAGAAGCTGTACTATCAGATAGATACTTGGGGTGAAAATTGTCAAATAATAAGCAGTCTCCTCCAGATCTAGCAAACAACAACTGGAACAATTGTCCAGGAATTGGGGACAATTAGGGTTTTATTTAAAATAAAAGACCAACTGCTTGTCTGAGGAAGAGATGAGGCCCTTACTGTGATCACCCGATGTTTGTGAAAATTCTGTGAGGGAGCACAGAACCTGGGCATGCAAAGTCTTATGACAAAAGGTGCTCCTTTTAGAAAATAGATATGTAGATGATAGATTAAGCTACTGACCATCCCATCAAACTGCATCTTATTGGACGTTCTACCATAGACATTATACTTCTATTTACATTATAGGAAATGAGCTTCTATCAACAAGTTCCCATTCTTTTATCTTTTTTGTTTATTTCATAATATGTAATATTCTTTATTGGATTTCACAAACTCATAAGGCTTATAAATATTTTTGCCTAATGCTCATAAATAATCTGCCACAATAAACCTCAGTTTTCTTTAAAAACAAAACCAAAAGGTGTTCTTTGTGGCAAGGTAGTTCGGTTTTATCCAGGAAATGTCTGTTGATGACCCTTGGTCAATAACAAAGCTCTCTGAGAGCAAGAAAGTGAATAGCAAATGAAGCCTAAGTGCATGAAATGCCAACAGAAGCATTTGATGTGTTGAGTGATCAACTAAATATACTCCCCATCCCCAGAACTGCTCTACGCATACCGTAGGCACCCAATAAATCTTGACCAGACAAGATTTCCAGGATACATTCAGAAGCACTTATCATTGGTAAGGTCTCATAGACCCAAAACATAGACATCTCCATTGCATTAGCTTAAATTCTCTATCCCAAGAAGATTGACACTGTACTCTATATTTCCCATGGGAGACCAAGGTCTTGTTAACTTACCAGGGCCTGGAAGGTAGAACCAAGTTATCTGTTTGTAGTTTGGTTTTTATGTTTGGACTATAATCTCAGCTGTCTTCCTTCTGTACTTCCACACTTAGTCCATTTCATAGAAAGAATGGTTGAAGGAACTGGGGCTGTTTAGCCTAGAGAAAATTCAGGAAGGCAGGATAGATATTTTCAAGCATTTGGAACATTGTCATGCAAAAGACTTGGTCTTGAAACTCACCATATTTTACCACTGAGAACATTTAATAAATAATGTTTTGCATTAAACGGGAAAAAAGCTACAGTAAAACCAGTAAAAGTCAGGCAGGCAGTTGAGTAGCTGATGTAAAAAATTAGGAGCCAAAAACATAATAAAAATTTGTAACTGTGCCCAGATCTATATTTAGGAAAAGAATCATAATTTCTACCTTGGAGAAAGGCTCCTAAATTGGCAAACTAAAAGAAGTCAATGGAATCTTTCTTTACATTATTTAGCAAATAGTATATTTAATGTTCAGTACACAAATACTGCCACTTTTCCAAGGTGTTCTAAATATTTTGCAAACATCAAGTCAGCTTCACAGCATTAGCTCAATGCCAGCTGTTAGTGCTTTGAACATAGTAGATGTTTAATGAAATAATTGGAACTGAATTGAATTGGACAGGAAGAAAAGCTGAGTCTGTAGAAGACTACGCAATGTAATTGCACAGGAAAAAACTGGCAGTATTAAAAATAAACTTTAGCTTTACCATACCTATATTCAGTGGCCTTCTCTCTTCCAAGTTTCTCAGCCTAACACATAACTCTAGGAGAAAAGTTGATTTCAGTATCTGATATCTTGAAAGCTGAAGGGCAAAATCTAGACTCCTTTGACCCTGGTGCAGAACCCAAGTAGATTCAGAAGGGTTAGTTTTAGCAAGTTTGGAAATAATTTGTAGAGCAAGTAGGTGTTATTACTGTAGTGTTTATGGGCAAAGCGTCCCACCATCACAAACTCACAGGACAAGTCTCTCAGAGAACAATTACCCATGCATCAATGGACTCTGTGAATCCATATCCACTAAAACCATGGTTCAATGCACTTACTGACACATTCATCTTTAATCGTCAGAAAACATGGTTAGTGTAAATTGCAGACACTTAACAAAATAACACCATAAGAAAAATAACAGTAATACATCCCCACAGAAAGTAAACTACAGCATCAGTGCAAAGAATGAGCACATATAGGTAACATATATAAAAGAGCATACATGAATTAGGACACATACTTAGGGAACATCAACTAAGAAGAATATGGACAAGGCAATTCAAGTCTGCAAGACCATTGATTTCTTCTAGTGATGGCTTTGTGCTGCTTCCATCAGCCCCAGTCCCTGCTGGGTTTGTAGCCTCCATGAGGCAACGCTTAATCAGAACAAATCTGTTAAAATAGTGCTTGACCAAACAACTAATATCTGCATGACATACACTTCTCAGCTGGATGTAGTCTCTGCTGGACATTGTTCAGCTGGATTCATATTCTCCCCCGGATGCTGCTTTACTGGACACGTATTCTCTGCTGGACACTGCTCTGTTAGGGGCTCTGCAGACTGCAGCCTCTGGCTGCTCTGATATTCTTGGGTTTTATAAAGGAAGAGAAAGTGCTGCCTTGCTCTTTCAGCTTAAAGCCCATAGATGTTTTCCAACTCTTTTAGAAACTACAGGAAATTTTACAGGTATCACCAAGGGACCTCTCATCTCCCCAGCAGGAAATTCTCAACCCCCAGGCACCAATCACACTCTTTAAAACAAAGAGCTGGGTTCATTTCCTGAAACTATGCCTTTTTTGTCCTTAACTTTCTGTGACTCAGAGTCAGTGAAGTATTCCATGCAAGAACCATCTAATTTCTTGCCATTTCTTCCTAGTGATATTCTGGGTATCATGTTTGTCAGGAGTACTTTGGAGCAAAAAGGTGACATTCTTCCTGAGTTGTTGAGTGTTTTGTACCTTTTGAACCACAGTAATTGAAAGCTTCAATGTTAGTCTCAGATGGAGTTTTGCACAGAGTAGTTATGCTGGTCTGTTAATTCCTTGTCTAAAACTGATATTGATACGAAATACGAAATAGGAAGAAAAAATTAGACACCAAAGAATGTGTTCCTTCTTCATAATTCTATTCCCTGCCTCCCTGAAGTGAAAAAAGAATAGTTAGGAAAGCCTTTACTCCCAGTTCCTTAGAATCCTTAAATGGTGTCAATGCTTCCATCTTACTCACTTTTCACTTTTTCTCAAGCTAAAACATACTCCTCTCTCTCTCTCTCTCTCTCTCTCTCTCTCTCTCTCTCTCTCTCTCTCCTAAACTTCATTTGAATACTACTTATTTCCAATTGATATTTGTGATGCCAGCAAGGATGTGCGAGAACCAATTCACAGAAGATTAATGTTCAGTGTAAGCATTTACTTCTTCAAATCAATGAACTACAAATTAGAATTTGATTGATTGTTTTGTTGATTATCTAAATTTAAAGAAGTGCTGGAGAAAAAATTCATAATGCAAATTAAACTTATAAGTATATCCTGTGGTCATTTATTTGTTAAATATTTACCAGCATACCCCTGGATGTCAGCCACAACAGAGATCAAATAGAACGAGCCTTCCTGTGAGCACCTTTCCTTTCAACCAAAAAACACCTGTAGTCAAGGCCATATATGCAGGTTTTATTGAAGTATTATGAGAACTCAGCAAACCTCAAATATCTAGTGTTTTTCTTTTCAGTACTAGAGTTGATTTTTTGCCTGTCTAATGTCCTAAGTAGTCTGGGACTTTTTTAATGTTCCCTTTTTAACCTTCATATCTGAGTAGCCTCCTGATATCAAGGCAGCTGAGATTTCTCATATTTGTGAAGTATGGGCCCCATTCCTAGTTCTTCAACTTTAGCATCTGACAATCTCCAAAGGTAGTAGCCAGCTCACCTCACAAGCACACAAACTCACAAGACTAAAAAAATGAACAGGTATACAAGTTGATAGGAGAAAGATCTCATGTCTGAGCTCATAAAGGTAATGACAACTTTTTTACACCCCCCAGTGGTGGTCATTTTGCTACTAGCCCCATTAACTATCCTCTGTAGTTCTGCTATTCTCTTTAGTCTCCAGCAGATGGTGGTCATTCATTTTTACGAGGGAGCACCTATAACAACTAAATCAGGGAGAAAAAAAATACCAGATGTATTTTTTATATTTTAAGGTCAAACTTCTGTTATTTTTTAAATGCACTCTGGAGCCCAATTCTCCCAGTTTGGGACTTCAAAAAATGTCTCTTAGGAACTCTAAGGGATGTCTTTCCTTGTATTTCAAAAGCAAGTATCTTTTTTCAGGCAGCTAGATGGCATAGAGTGGTGGAGTCAGGAAGACCTGAGTTCCAATTCTACCTCAGACACATTCTAGCTGTGTGACCCTGAGCAAGTCACTTAACTTCTGTTTGTTTCAGTTTCCTCAACTGTAAAATGAGAATAATAAATTTCAGATTGTTGTAATGATCAAATGAGATATTTGTAAAAGCACTTAGCCCAGTGCCTGACATTTCATAGGCACTATGTAAATGTTTATTCCACTTTTTTCCACTTCTTTCAACAGAATATAGGTCTACAGTCACTTGTATCTTTTCTCTCTCCCTGTGTGATTAAGCAATATGTGGATATGCGGTGGTAAATGTATTGACAATAAGACATTTGGGGATCAGAAAAAAAAGAAAAAAAATACAGCTAGACTCGTTACTAAATTTAATCTGCATTATTAACATTTTTGCCATCCTTTTCTTAAGTCTAGACAATCACCAAACCACTGCCAAGCCCTGATTTTTAGCTTTTGCCATTTTCAGAATTATAATGCTTACACAGAAAATTTGACAACTGAGAGGCGGTTTGATCTGGCTCCAGCACAAGCTTGGCAATATAGTTCCTATTTGCAACAACACTTCCCTCTGGGTACAGAGATTTGAGGGGCGGACTTCAATCTCACCCCAAATATGCCTACATTCCACCTTAATTACCCAGAGTTGATTTCTGATACACATAGAAAAGGGAATGGGGACAGTGCCTTTCAATTCACAAGCTCATGCATGTCTCACAGAGCTTTTCTGGAGATTCGGGAATCTTGCTTTCCAAAAGCTATCTACCCCTGTGGCCTCAGCTTAGTGGTGCCTGGCTCTTCATTCTAGCTTTGTAACAAGGCACCTAGTGACCATAAACTAGGTTTAGAAATATTTTAGGGGATGGGGAAAGGAGAATATACCACAGTTTCCAAATATTAAGCCTTAGTCCTCAGCATCAAACTAATCAGACAATTTACAACCAAATGAATAATATTATCATAAAGATCTCATCAATTAAATTTGAGGCAAAAAAACACCTTTTTTTCTTTTCCAACAATATTTTCAATGTTAGTTTTCTTCTGATACAGACATACCCAAGAGAAAAAAGGAAGGGGTCAGACAGCTTTGTCTAGCTTACATATATCACTGACTTCATGAAATAATCGTCATCACTGAATTCCTTCACTTTTTTGTGTCCCAAATTTTGGGATGTTCACTTCACAGTCTGATGTTAATGAATGTTTCAATTACACACACAACAAAGTCAAAAGAAATTGAGGGAAAGCCACCTAGGAATGCCACAATATAGGTACTACATTGCCCTGCCAACACTATGAGCTTCATAGCCACAGTGTGAAACCCAATTTAGAAGCACCAGTTCAGACCCCTCAGCTCTCTCTCTGATTTTATAAGCAGTCAATATGTTACTTTGAAGTGGGAGGGGTTGATGCCTTCATTAAGGCTCTTAGCGGTAGTTGTTGCCCTTCTAATACCATAATTCAATTATGCTAATCACTGATTATAGTCAAAGATATTTTTAAATATGTAGAAAATCCAACCCTTATTTTTCCTAATTATGTGAATTTGGAATTATTGCCAAAAACCTCTGGGACACTTAGAATGAGATTTTGTTAATCACTGTAAAAATATAAATTATTTATATAGGCATGAAAGTTTTTTTTTCCTGCCTAAAATACAGTACCAAAGTAACTAAGTTTCTTGCTAAAAGAAATGCATTAACAAAACCAATAATGTAAGCTATGTGGGTGGAGAATATGAGCCTACCTTTTGTACTGACTCAAATTTATGTGCCTGCTAAATCAGCATCTTGAGACTGTCTAATTCTAGGCCTGGAGCTCAGGGTTCTTCTCTCCACCCAAAAGTAGGGACCTAAAAGAAAATATTTCATTCTAGCTTGAGGACATACTGGCTGGCTTTTGTTGTGGTGGGTTAGGATGAAAGAACTGTCAGCGTCCCCATATCAGAGAAAACTTAAATCCTTTCTATTCTAGAAGACTGGAACTGAAGTGTACATAAGATTGCCCAGAGGAGGTGAGACTGAGAAGCTGGGGGCTAGAAGCAACAGCCTGCAGACACCCCCAGCATCTGCCACAAAACTCTCTGAGACCTGTGACTACATGCTCAACAGTGACCAGCAGTCATCATGATCATCACAAGACCAGCAGCACAAAGTGAAAATGCTATACTCAGAGAGGAAGAAACCCAGTTAGAATGGTGGAGGGATATCACCCAAAGCATCAGTGACCCTAGAATGTCAGAGGTGTGAATTGCTGCGTTGGCAATCAAAATGGGCTCTTAGCACTTAGTTCAACCAAGTGCCCTTGAAGAGTTTGGCATTTATTTCTTTGATTAAATTAGGAGTCCTTGATGACCTCCTTGACTCAAGGGAAAGCCTAGTTTGCATGGGTTTGAGTGACATGTTTGGGACATCAGAGGCTTTTAGACCACGTGGGTTTAAGTCTCCTCTTTGTGACAATTTTAGGTCATGTGGATGAGTCACATGTGTGACTCACCCTTGACTTTGAAAAAGATGCAAAACCAGGGGTTGGCTTTCTCTTTTTTGGAGCTCTGACCCAATGCCGTGGTGGCATGCGTGACTCTGAGCTAGCCCTTGTTATGAGCTCCCAGGCTGAACTTAGATGTTGATAACTATGAATTGTATTTGGCCTTTCTGTAGATGTTTGTAATTTTTTTGTATTTGCTCTGAAGTTCAGGGTGCTGGCTTTTTCCCCCGAACTAAGTGAATGATATTTGTATGCTGAATTAAAGTAAGCATGTTAACCCCTTAATGTTGCTTTCCTTAGTAAAACAGATCAAAAGAACTTGGGCTTTTGCAGTGTTCTGTGAGCTGGTTGTTGTTGATTTTACACCCCCCGCAGCAACTGCTAGCCAGATTGTTGAAACAATTGCCCCTCCACTCCTGTAACCTGATCACATATATGCTCCTTATATGCAATAAGAAATGACAAAAGAGACAAGTTCAGAGAAACCAGGCAAGAGTGGTATAAGGATACTTTATTTTATTGCTTCAGTTTATTGCACTTTGCAGATACTGCGTTTTGTGACAACCCTGTGTCATGCAAGTCTATTGGCATTATTTTTCCAACAGCATGTGCTCACATCATGTCTTTGTGTCACATTTTGGTAATTTTCACAATATTTCAAACTTTTTCATTAGCACATCTGTTATGGTAAGCTTTGATTAGTGGTCTTTGAAGTTTCTATTGTAATGGTTATGGGGTGCCACAAACCACAGGGGTATAAGAACAGAAATGTAATCAATAAATGTTGTGCGTGTTCTACCTATGGACCATCATGTGTCTGTCACTCTCCTCGTGCCTTCCTTTTCCCTGAGAAACAATGATATTGAAATTATATCGATTAAGGACCCTACAATGGCCTCTACATGTTCAAGTGAAAGGAAGAATCAATAGATACAGTAAACTTCATTGTTGTCCTTTTTTATGAAATTGTCACAGCCACCCCAACCTCCAGTAACCACCACATCAGTCAGCAGCCTTCAACATCCAGGCAAAACCCTCCACCAATGGAAAGATAACAACTTGCTGAAGGCTCAGATGATGGTTAGCAGTTTTTTAGCAATAAAATATTTTAATTGAGTTATATTCTTTTTTAGATATATTATTGCATACTTATTAAACTACAGTATAGTGTAAACATAACTTTTAAATGTACCATGAAATCAAAAAATTCATGTGACTCCCTTTATTGAGCTATTTCTCTTACTGTAGTGGTCTGCCAGTGGTCTACATGAGGTAATAAAGCCTAAAATACGGCCAAAGGAGAGCTGGGGAAGCAAAAGGTGGCTCTTCTGTCTTCATAACAAGACTTGACACTTAATCGGATGGGGCTGAGAGTTGGGGGGGAGGTAAAAATGATAGAAAAAGGTGGAGTCCTCAAAAAATTAGCTTGTTTGGAAAAGAGGTATATTTAGTGGTGGTAAGGTACTGGTTTTTGTTTAGGACATGTTGAGTTTGAAATGCCTGTGGAATTTCAACTTAGGAGAGAAATTAGTGCTGTATTCATAGAGGCAGCTAAGTGGAACAGTAGACTCAGAATAAGGTATATTTGAATTTGGATACTATCTTAGACACTTAGCTGTATGACCCTGGGCAAGTCACTTAACCTTTCCAGGCTTCAGTTTCTTTATCTGTAAAACAAAGGGACTGTATTCACTGGTCCTTTTCCAGCTCTAAATCTGTTCTCCCATCATCCTTCTATCTTAGAGTCAACTACAATGAAATGATCTCCCAACCCGACATCACTACAAGAGGAGAATTTAATATAATATAAATTAATAGTTATAATAACATAATATAAAAAAGGAATGAGAGCCTATGACAGAACTTGGAAATTTCCCAGAGTAAGTAGGCAAGACATTTATGATGATCCAGCCAAAGAGACTAAGGAAGCATGGTCAAAACTATTGGGAATAGCCAGAAAAAAAATCATGAAAAACCCGGGGAGGAGAGAATATGAGGAAGAGGCACAGGAGGAGGTGTCAACTTGTCAAATGCTACCGAAAGATCAAGTAGGATGAGGTTTGAGAAAGGGCTGTTAGATTTAGTGATCAAGAGGTGGTTAGTAACCTTGGAAAGGAAGTTCAGTTAATATGAAGTTAAAAGCCTGGTTAAAAAGTTTCAAGAAGTGAGCAGAAAAGGAAAGGGAGACAATTAAATATAGATAGCTTTTTTATAGGGCTTTGGCTGTGAAAGGAAGGGATGTAGAACATACTTAGTACTTATTTCTGTATGTATTAGCTCCTTAACGGGTGTATGGGGTATTCAAGAAGAACAGCAGTTCCAGTATGAAGGCTTGCCAAACCCTTTTCAAGGCTGCTCATCTACCTTTGGTGTCCACCTGACATTCAACGTTCACCTCGGCTCCAAGAAGCTGTAGCATGAGCAGCAGCCACACCCCCAGCAAAACCATATAGGCAGACAGGCTAAATCAAGTTGAGGGTAACCAATAGGCCTCAAACCCATTGATCAGTTAGGGGGATGTTTATCTCAAGCATGTGAAGACTTCCCCTGGCAGAATGGGCTGATGAGAACAATTTATTCTAATGGCCATGAAGGTGGTGACTAAAGCAGGTGCTGTGGAGTGCTGAGAACTTGGTCAGACATCAGACATGCCAGTTCATCCATTGCATCCTGGGGCATCACCAGTCATCTTGACTTTTGTCTTGCCACTGGTCTTACATGATTTTGAAAGACAGAGTGAGGCTTATGACTTTGTGCCTCACTTAAATCCAATTCACCCATGAGTCAAGACATCACCCAATGATGTCATTGATCCTCTTTGAAAATGAAAGACAAGAACAATAACAATTGAACCCACAACCTCTCCAAGGTATGCCTATATAAAATGACACAGTGAAATGAGCAGAATGAGACGAACAATTGAGCTAATGACTATTATAATGTAAATAAAAACTACTTTAAATGCTTAAGAATTCTTATCAGTGCAAAAACCAAGCATGACTCCGGTAGATTGATGGTGAAGCTTTGCTTCTCACCTTTTGGCAGTGAGAAATTGTGATGTAATCATAGTGGAGAATGAAATACACTTTTAGACATGACCTAAGTATGAATATATGACAGAAGGGGACTACTATTTGTGTTGTGAGTGGAAAAGGAGGAGTGAATTTTAGGGGGAGGTAGGGGTAGTGTTAGTGATTTAAAAAAACAATAAAACATTAAAATACATGAAAAGAGCAAAATAAATATTAAAAAGGGATTTAAACAAGAAGGGCAGATTTGTCACTATTGTATCAAATTTATACACACACTCATATATACATATATACACAGAGATATAGTATATAATTGAAGTTCGCAAAACCATATGCAAGACCCTTTTCTATTTGTCTATTGAAAAGAAAATTTAGTTTACATAAAAACATAAATGTGATGGATGTGTTATAAAATAAAGAAAATTTTTCAAAAAATTTTTGATATATTAAATTTTATTTTTTTAAAAATTTTAACAAAATGTTTCAATAATACAAAGAGAAAAAATAAGATTTTTCAGGAAATTATTAATTTCTATTATGTACAGTATTTTTAACTATATAAAAAAGTCAATGTGAAGGGGAGAATGAATATAATGATGATCTTGAAAATAGGAAGACCTAGGTTAAAGTTCTACTTCAAATGGAACTTAAGTTCCATGTAGGTGCTCCTAGATACTGTGTGCCCCTGGCCAAGGGTGTTGGGTGTCTTTTGAAGATTATAAGTTGCAAGGAGCTGATCTACACCAGTAGAGTGAATTTCCTCATCTGAGTGTTTACTCTATCACTGAAATCAGAACTCCAGTTCCTACTCCTACTATATTTAGCATAATATTTCCTAATTTTCCCTGCTTGTCTGGATCCTATCCCTTCTGAACTTCTGTCTGCTGCTCTCTGTGTACTTTTTTAAAAATTTCATTTATTATCTTTTCGTTATTTAGCATCACCATCCCTACCCATTCATGCCCCTATATAACCTCCCCCCCCAAAAAAAAGAGCAAAAGAAAATCCTTCATGTATAACAAATGAGTATACTCCTGCAAAATAAAATAAAAAAATTGCTCATATCTGAAAATGTATATTTCATCCTATGCTTCTTGTCCATCATCAGGTGTATGCTTCATCAGCATTGTTGGTCTTAGCGTTGGTCAGAGCTTCTAACCCTTTCAAAGTTGTTTTATTTATATTATTGTACTGTTTGCCTAATCAGTCCTTCCCATTTGTTAAAGCTTTTATTGAAAATATTCCACAAAAAAATTTAATGACATTTTAAGCAGCAAATAATTGCCCAAATTGAGCAAATATATTTTCCTCTGTGACAACAAGCATTTTAGGTTCATTTCTGCAGTGATTCAAAAACCATCATAATCATACACACAGCAATTTTGGTGTTGGTACAGCAGTAATTAAATCAAACTTTGATGCTTCTGACCAAGCACAATATGTTTTTTATGTTTCTCAACCTGTCATCAAATTGTTTCCAAATTTCCACAAAGTTTTGACATCAGAGTGCAAACTAGTTCCCAGTAGATGGTCCAACACATAGGTATTCTTTAATTTGTGTTCTGTAATACTGCACCAAAGTAACTGATTCATTCCTTTCTATTGTCCTGTAATCATACTTTAACAGCTATGCAATCATGTTATCAAGATAAGAATTCAATCTTGGAGTGCAAATGTCAGTCTGCTTGAAAACTATGATCACTGAGCATGTGCCAAACAAGTAATCATTGTATTAATATAATATTGTCATATTTATCCAGTATTAAATACAAATAAGAAAATACTTATAGGTAAAAAATACTTAAAACTATAGCAGTCCCAATGGATCATTGCATAAAAACTGTGTGTGGGAAAGTATACAGGAAAAAATGCTGGAAAAAGAATTTAATGAGGAATCTCAAAATATTCTTTGAAGTTTAGCACACTGCAATCAGGAAACTAGTAAAAATCATTCTATATGTCATAATTCTGAAATAATAACCAAAGATCTTTGAGATACCTACATTTATGACAGTGTGAAAAGGGGGAAATATAATGAGGAATGCATTCAATTTGGCTTTTCATTTCTTGGAGGTAACGAATATCTACAATTGCAATGTAAAGTTTGTGAAGTTCTTGCAAATAGCAGCTTAACCCTTTTTTTCTCTGTATTTATAATTTAAAAATTAAAGCTATGTTGATAAACCTGTTGACTTTTTTAAGGGGAAAGAACAACATCTGAAAACAAAATATTTCTGGGAATAAGTAACAAAGTAGAAAAGTGATTGAAGCTTCATATTTAGTTATCAAATTGAATGATAAAGCTCATATTGTCACAGAAACAAACAATTTTACCACTTACCAAAGCAATTGTAAGGTGCACATTTGGATATGGTTTCATTTAATAGTTAGAGATGATACCTGCTTCTACATCATATATGTGTTGATAAGCAAAATGGCCTTTGTTTTCTTTGAGTAATTCAATGAGCCTTACTAGGTGCTAAGCCCCAGGCCCAAACCCCATTAGGTGTTAACCTAATCTATGTGGATGTGAACCTCCCAGGGTCCTAAGGGGAGGGGCCAACTCAAGAACCAATCGCCAGAGCCTGAGCTCTGGTGATTCAGATGACGTTTGATGATGTCTGAAGCCCTATAAGAAGGGAGGACAGAGCCATTTGTGCGGGGGTTCTGGATATGGTGTTGATGAGCAGGCTCCGGGCAGCTGTAGCCAAGGAGCTCTCCAGCTTGTAAACCTGGATGCTGAGACTTTGTTGAACTCTGGTAGCTATGTGTTGGGATTTGAATCAGACAAAGTCTGTCTGTTGATGTTTGTAATTTGTTTGCATTTTGTTTTGAAGTTCATGGTGCTGGCTTTTTCCCCCGAACTAACTGAATGATATTGGTATGCCAAATTAAAAGTAAGCTTGTCAACCCCTTCACCTTGCTTTCCTTAATTAAGCAGATCAAAAGAACCTGTGCTGTTGGCAGCTTTCTGGGTGTTGGCTGTGGGTGAATCTTATACCCCCACAGAAGCTGCTAGCCAGATTGTTAAAACAATATGTCTGATGATGTTGAATCAAATATTATAGAAAAAGGTCCCAAAAAGTGACATTTGTACTTTGCGATCAGGTGAAACTACTGCTATTTGTAACAGAGAAATATTAATTGGATTTTTAACACATCTGTCTGAGGGTAAAATGGAACAATATGCTATTTTGTCATCAGCTAACAAGACATAAAACTGAGGAAGGTATTTTGACCTAATTAATTCATACTTTAAAAAAAAACAAATTTGTCCTTTTATAGAATTTGGACAAATAGAGCAAAATTAATGACCAAGAAATTTTGGAGTACCATTTTATGTTTTAGAAAAATTACATGAATATACTATGGACGTAGCATAACATACACAAATTTTAGCATCATAAAGAATGCTACAACAATTTAGAAGTACATTAGGTGATCCTGTCAAAAATTAATTTTGTAAAATCAACATCAACTAACCATTACTATTTTATGAAGAAATGTGGGTGGTGAGCATGTTACACTTCTAAGACAGAAATGTTCAGTGGCCTTTCCATGACACTCACCTGTTAGAATTGAGTTGAATTAATTATCTTCTTCACTGAGCATCTTTTCTCACCTGAATGTAAAAGCAAACTGACATATCTACAAATATTAGTATATTTACCAGATTTCTTTTAAAAAAAATTAACAAACTCAATTTAGCAAAGAATTGTAAACAAAGCATATGCCCCTGATGTGGGGAATGGCTAAACAAAATAAAGATGTGTGAATGTAACAAACTATTGTTTAATCATATAAAATGTCAAAAAGGCAAGACTCAGAGAAATCTGCAAAGATGTTATAATCTGATGCAGAGGAAAGTGAGTAGAACCAAGAGAATAATTTAGGCCAATGATTCCCAATTTTTGTTGTTGTTGTTGTTGTTGTGGGTTTTTTGTTCTGTTAACCTCATTCAAAAAAAGCAACAAAAATGTATTGTGAATTCCCAGATTAATTTAATATACTTTTCATGATATTCTTTTTCATTTATGCATTAAGTAAAGATAACACCTCTGACAACTTAAGCTCTAGATTGAAAATTGACATGATATAATTATAAAATATATAATGTCATTCTAAAATTATGAAATCTCTAAATATCAAATTATAAAATTTTATAAAGTCATTATGAATATTTTCTGTGAGGTATTGTGTAAGAAATAAAATACATCATTGAGGAAGACATCTTATATTACCTGCAAAGCATCATATTAAATTGCTTTACTTTACACATTTTAGATACAAAAAAATTTCATGAAATGTTACAACTTGTGAGATATTTAACATAATAAAATAGTCACATATAAACCTAATTTCAGTGTTGGGCCTTTTTATTTGAATTTTGCAAATTCATCTCAACACCAGAAAACACAGTCTTAAATACGGTCTTGCATTGAGTTTATTCTTATATTTTGTTTTAAAAAAAGAATAAGGTAAAAACGCCCATTCATAAATTTATGTCAGAAAGTGGTAGTGTATTGGGAGAAGGAGAAAGGGAGAGGTAGAATGAGGTAAACTATCTCACAAAAAAGAGGCAAGATAAAGGTTTACAATTCAGGGGAAGAGGGGGAAGATGTGAAGGAATGAATGAACCTTACTCTCATAGGATTTGGCTTAAGGAGGGAATAACATACACACTGGATTTTGTATGGAAGTCTATCTTACCCTACAGGAAAGTAAGGGGGAAAGGGATAAGAGATAGAGGGATGATAGAATGGAGGGCAAATTTGGAGAGGGGTTAATTGGGACCAGGTCAAAGGAGAGAATAGAATAAATTGGAGTCAGGATATAATGGAGGGAAATAAAGTTTGTCTTTCACAACAAGACTATTATGGAAGTGTTTTGCGTGACTACACATGTATAACCTATATCAAACTGCTTGCCTTCTCGGTAAGGATGGGTGGGAAGGGAAGAGGGGAGAGAATTTTTACATGCAACTGGGAAATAAGATATACAGGCAATGAGGTATAGAAATCTATCTTGCCCTACAGGAAAGTTGAAGGGAAGGGGATAAGAAGGATGATAGAAGGGATGGCAGATTGGGGGAAGAAGTAATCAGAATGTGCATTGTCTTGGGATGGGGGGAGGGAAGAGATGGGGACAAATTTGGAACTCAAAATCTCATGGAAGTGAATGTTGAAAACTAAAAATAAATTAAATAATAAAAGAAAAAAAGACTAAAAAAAAGTTCAGATGATCACTGATATCTTTCTTGACAGTCCAAACCAAAGATAATTCATTTTCTTTGTTTGTTTTTTGGTTTATTGGGTCTTTTTTTGGAGGGGGATAGGTAGAGCAATTGGGTTAAGTGACTTGCCCAAGGTCACACAGCTAGTAAGTGTGTCAAGTGTCTGAGGCTGGATTTGAACTCAGGTCCTCCTGATTCCAAGGGCAGTGCTCTACTCACTGAGCCACTTAGCTGCCCCTGATAATTCATTTTCTAATAAGAAATCATGTAATATCACAAAGCACTCAATACTACATGCTTCAAAATTTTGTTTCTTAATTATATTTTTAGTTCGTCTGGATTATTTAATGTATTTGTATTTTAACCTTGTGCCAGATAGAACTCTGAGCTGGTAAAATTTTTATTAGCATTTTAGAGCACTTTTTGTTTCACTGTTGGTTGCTTGGAGTTCTCCCCTTGAGGACACTTATTTATGTCCTTTGTATATTTGATCTATTGAGTAATGGTTCTTTTTCTTATATATTTTTATCAATTGCATATATATTTGGTAAAGGTGTGAGACCTTTATCTAACAAAATTGTAAAAGATTTTCCCCCTGAACTATTTTTCTTCTAACTGCATTGATTTTTTTGTATGTGGAAAGTTTTTTTTTATAAATCTAAAATTACTCATTTGAGTTTTACAATCATCTCTATTCATTGTCTGGCCAAAAATTATACATTTCTGAAATGTAACTTATCTTCTCTAATTTATTTAAGATATGACCTTTTATGTTCAAGTTGTATACCCATTTGAAGCTTGTTATGCTATATGGTGTGATAGGTTAATTTTTTAACAAATTTTCGTTTTCCAGATTTCCCAGAAATTTTTGTTGAATAATGAGGCCTTATATCAGTATCAGTTGTCCTTAGATTAACAAACATTTTGCTACTATGTTTGATTGCTTCTAGGTCTTGTATAACTAATCTTCTCAACTGATAAACCTTTGTATTTTTTAGCCAGTACTGAATTGGTTTGATGATTTCTGCTTTATAAATACAATTTGAAATTTCTTACTGTTTGACTCCTTTGATTTCCATTTTTTTTTCTTTATTTTCCTTGCTTTTCCTGACCTTTTATTCCTTCACATGAGTTTTGCTCTTGTTTCTAGTTGTATAAGAATTGTTTTGTAGTTTGATTGGTATGGCGGTAAACACCATGGGAGACAGTTAGATTGTGCAATAGAAAGAGTACAGGGGCCACAATTTGGAGCACCTCAATTCAATTCTGACCTCAGACAATTAATACTTGTGTGATCCTAGGCAAGTTACTTAATATCTCTTTGCTTCAGTTTCCTCAAAGTGTTAAATTGGCATAATAATGGTACTGTTTCCACAGCATCATTGTGAGGAACAAATGAGGTAATATTTGTAATAATATTTAGCTCAATGCCTAGAAAATGATAAAAGCTGAATGGTCATTCTCTCCTAAGTCTATAATTAAATTTATGTACTACTGACATTTTTATCTTGTTAGCATGACCCAACATAAACACCTAATGTCTAGCAAACTGTTTGCTTTCTGTGTTTTGTATTTTTATTCACATAATTCCTGCATACATATTGGTAAATAGACTGTCAGATATTTTATACCTCTGCAGTAGTTATTTTTTGAGGCAGCTACATGGTTCAGTGGATAGAGGGTTGGTCCTGGAATTAGGAAGACCCTAATTAAAATTTGGCTTCATGAACTTACTAGCTGTGTGACCCTGGGCAAGTTATTTAACCTCCACTTGACTTAATCCACTGGAGAATGAAATGCCAAATGACTAAAGTATCTTTCTTTGCCAAGAAAACTCCACGGACAGCATCAGCACGCTATGGTGCACAGAGTCAAAAAGAGTCAGGCACAACTCAACATCAACAAGAATAGCAAGTAGTTATTTAAATGTAATTTCTTTTCTCTCTGTACTTTTGATACTATATGGAAAGATGAATGACTTTTTAGTTTATTTCATATCCTGCTATTTTGCTGAAGTTATTGTTCTGACAAATTTTGGCTTAATATTTCTCTAGGTAAGTCATCATATTATCTACAAAAGTTATAAATTACAAATTATTTTTCTCATCTTAGTGTATTAGTTAACACCTTTCTTGAATGCTACCAAATAGTAGTAGAAATAATGGATAGTCTTGCTTTACACCTGATCTTTTTGGAAAGGTCTATAGCAGTTCTCCATTATAGATAATGCTAACTATCGCTTTTAGAGACTTTTCCATATTAAGGAAAGATCCATTTATTCCACTGGAATGAGAATAGTTAATGAACTTGTCTTTAGATAGTATGCTGAAACGAGTGTTTAAATGTGAAAATCTTACTATGTTTCATCTTCATTTCAATACAGAAATATTTAGCTTATCCAAAACTGTCAATTTTATTACTGTCCTTAGTAGTAGCTCACACTTGTTTGCATGAAATGGAGTTTTTCTTTCCAGCTATTATAAAGACAAAGATGTCAAGCTTAATTACTTGTTAAAAGCCACTTAGCATGAGCAAGACAATCAATAACACTATGTTTTTAGAAACTTTAACTAAAATAAGTCAAAAGCACTTATCATCTTAGCAATATTATTTTGGATTTTAGTTTTATATTACTTTACAGGAAATGTAGAGGATTTCATCAATATACATATATATTTGTGTATAACATTATTCATATTACATATCTGAGAATTGCTTATACATTGTAAAACTAATAAAGTCTTCATTTTATTTTAATAAAACATAAGTTAAGTAAATAATATATGCAGAATATTTTAGGTAGGACATGACAATTTTTCAAAGGAGATGTCGCTTACGAGAAGTTTGAAAACCATTTCCTTAGGACACTAAGGATCACTCAGGGCATAAACCAAGGTCTTTTCAAAGTCTTTGTAACAAGAAACAAGTTTAAGGCAGAATGGTCTCCTAGGGACAAGTTCTCGCAGAAGTTTTCCAAAAACTCCATATCAAGAGGGAAATATCATATATACTCTATGTTTCATAGAGTAGAAGGAATTAGGGCTCATTAATTCTGAATTGAGCGATACTCTTTGTACAATGGAACCTTCCTCATTCTTAACACACATTACAACAACTCTTTTAATCATTCCCCTAGTGCCACTTCATAGAAAGCAAAAGAGAAGATGAAAAAACTGAGATGGTGACTGTCTCATTCAAATACCAGCATCCATAATTCTGGGCTTTACTAGTTTTCAGCAACAAATTGTTTCTCATCTTTTAAGACTGATTATCATTACCACCAATCATTGAACATGCTCTGCATGAATTACATTCTGTTTGATGGCTCACAATTTTTTTAGGTGTATTTTATTTTTATTTTTTGGTGTTTAGAAAGGATAATCACAGGATGTCTCCAGTTCGAAGACAGCTTGCAGATTAGCTCATCTCACACTCCTGTTTTTTTTTCCAAAAACTATATATACATTTATTTGCAGCAGTCTCTGTACAGTTAACTGTACATGTTCAGCATTGATTTTCACAACAGTTTGAATTACAAATTTTCTCCCCATTTCTACCCTCCCCCCCACTCCAAGATGGCATACATTCTGGTTGCCCTGTTCCCCAGTCAGCCCTCCCCTCTATCACCCCCCTCCCCTCTCATCCCCTTTTCCCCTCCTTTCTTGTAGGGCAAGATAAATTTCTATGCCCCATTGCCTGTGTATCTTATTTTTTAGTTGCATGCAAAAACTTTTTTTTTGTTTTTGAACATCTGTTTTTAAAACTTTGAGTTCCAAATTCTCTCCCCTCTTCCCTTCCCACCCACCCTCCCTAAGAAGTCGAGCAATTCAACCTAGGCCATATGTGTATCATTATATATAACCCTTCCACAATACTCATGTTGTGAAAGACTAACTACATTTTGCTCCTTCCCAACCCACCCTGCTTTATTGAATTTTCTCCCTTGACCCTGTCCCCTTTCCAAAGTGTTTGTTTTGATTACCTCCACCCCCATCTGCCCTCCCCTCCATCACCCCCCCCTTTTATTTTTTTTTATCTTCCTCTTCTTTCCTGTGCGGTAAGATACCCAAGTGAGTATGTATGGTATCGCCTCCTCAGGCCAAATCTGATGAGAGCAAGGTTCACTCATTCCCCCCTTCACCTGCCCTCTCCCCTCCTCCCACAGAACTGCTTCCTCTTGCCACCTTTATGCGAGATAATCCACCCCATTCTATCTCTCCCTATCTCCCTCTCACAGTATGTTGCTCTCTCATCCCTTAATTTCATTTTATTTCTTTTAGATATCTTCCCTTCATCTTCAACTCACCCTGTGTCTGCTCTCTCTCTTTTACATATATATATATATATATATACATATATATACACACACACACATATATATACATACATACACATACATACATATACACATAGATATATACATACATACACATTCACTTATATATATATATATATACATAAACATATATATATATGCATATTCCCTTTAGCTACCCTAATAATGAGGTCTCATGAATCATACATGTCATCTTTCCATGTAGGAATGTAAACAAAACAGTTCAACTTTAGTAAGTCCCTTGCAATTTCTGTTTCTTGATTACCTTTACATGCTTCTCTTGGTTCTTGTGTTCAAAAGTCAAATTTTCTATTGAGCTCTAGTCTTTTCACTGAGAAAGCTTGAAAGTCCTCTATTTTATTGAAAATCCATATTTTGCCTTGGAACATGATACTCAGTTTTGCTGGGTAGGTGATTCTAGGTTTCAATCCTGGCTCCATTGACCTCTGGAATATCGTATTCCAAGCCCTTCGATCTCTTAATGTAGAAGCTGCCAGATCTTGGGTTATTCTGATTGGGTTTCCACAATACTCAAATTGTTTCTTTCTGGCTGCTTGCAGTATTTTCTCCTTGATCTGGGAGCTCTGGAATTTGGCAACAATATTCCTAGGAGATTTCTTTTTGGGATCTATTTGAGGAGGTGATCAGTGGATTCTTTCAATTTCTATTTTGCCCTGTGGCTCTAGAATATCAGGGCAGTTCTCCTTGATAATTTCTTGAAAGATGGTATCTAGGCTCTTTTTTTGATCATGGCTTTCAGGTAGTCCAATAATTTTTAAATTATCTTTTCCGGATCTATTTTCCAGGTGAGTGGTTTTTCCAAGGAGATATTTCACATTGTCTTCCATTTTTTCATTCCTTTGGTTCTGTTTTATAATATCCTGATTTCTCATAAAGTCACTAGCTTCCTCTTGCTCCAATCTAATTTTTAAAGTAGTATTTTCTTCAGTGGTCTTTTGGATCTCCTTTTCCATTTGGCTAATTCTGCCTTTCAAGGCATTCTTCTCCTCATTGGCTTTTTGGAGCTCTTTTGCCATTTGAGTTAATCTATTTTTTAAGGTGTTGTTTTCTTCAGTGTGTTTTTCAGTATTTTTGGGTCTCCTTTAGCAAGTCATTGACTTGTTTTTCATGGTTTTCTCACATCCTTCTCATTTCTCTTCCCAGTTTTTCCTCTATTTCTCTAACTTGCTTTTCCAAATCCTTTTTGAGCTCTTCCATGGCCTGGGACCAGTTCATGTTTTTCTTGGAGGCTTTGGTTGTAGGCTCTATGACTTTGTTGTCTTCTTTAGGCTGTATGTTTTGGTCTTCTTTGTCACCAAAGAAAGAATCCCAAGTCTGAGACTAAATTTGGGTGTGCTTTCGCTGCCTGGCCATATTCCCAACCAACTAACTTGACCCTTGAGTTTTTCAGTGGGGTATGACTGCTTGTAGACTAACGAGTTCTATGTTCCACATTTGGGGGGGAGGTGCCAGCTCTGTCACACCAGCACTACTCCTTCCCCAAGAACCCCCAGCCCGAGCTGGGCTTAGATCTTTAGCAGGCTGTGCACTCCTGCTCTGATCCGCCACTTAATTCCTCCCACCAGGTGGGCCAGGGGCCAGAAGCAGCAGCAGCTGTAGCTGCCCCACCTCTGCTGCCCCTGGGGCTGGAAGCCGAACCATGAACTCCTTCTATTCCCGCAGCTTTTCCCACTAACCTTCTCCGCAATCTTTGGTGTTTGTGGGTTGAGAAGTCTCGTAACTGGCTCACAAATTTTAAAGTACATGATGCAAAAGCAGCTTATCATTTAAGGAGTCAATTGCCTACAAGGATAAGTTAGATAACTATTATCAAATTTGAAAGCATTTATTATGTTACCTAATTACCAAAGAGGTACCTATCAACTTCAAAACAAAAAAAAATATTAACTCAAGAGAAAAGTCAAAGAGAAAATTCCTGGTAACCATATGGTAAGAAGATTCTTTTTTGAGGGGAAGGAGAAAGTAGAGCTTTTTCCTTCATTCTCTCTTATTTAGAGGAATATTTCAAGGTAATTAATGTAATATGCTGTCGTAAATGTTTATTAACCGAATGATGAAATACCTAGAAATGTTACTCTCACTTCATCTACCCCTTTTTTCTCTTCTATAGTCCTTGACCCAGATAAAGATGTGACTTCTAAATTCAATGAAAGTTTAAATTGGAGGAAAGGAGAAAAATTGCCATCTCAGCTCAATGCCTGATTTCATTGCTGTCCTACAGCTAAAATAGTGAACTAGAACTTCACTTAAAATACCTCTCTCTGTTCATTCGTATCTCATAAAATCAAAGGGTCAGAGGAAATGTTGAAAGCTCATCTAGGCATCTTCTAAACTTTTAGAAATACTAAATTTAGCTGTGTCTACATCTACATGCTTCATCTCTGAATAATTCAAACATTCATCAATTATCTCTCTCTAAGTTTGGTGTATTTAAACTATGCATAGTACTTAGTGTAGTGTCAATTCCTCAGTGAACTTTCAATTTCAATAATTTCAAAACCCTTTGACAAGCATTAAACACCAACTATATGACAGGCACTGTGCTAGGTTCTGGAGAGGCAGAGATAAAAATGTAAATAGTTTCTAACTTCAAGGAGGCCACAGCCTATGAAGAGAATACAGCATATACAAATATGAAAGAAGCAGTGCCAAGACAGTGGAGTAGCAGAATTAGTGTAGTCAAGTTCTCCCCAATAGCTTCACCACATAGATCTAGAAAATTAACCAGATTTAGTCCTGATTTGGAATTCCAAGACAAAATCAGAGTAATTTTCCCAGGCTGCGTCAGAAAAGGGGGAGAGACAGAAACATCTGTGGACATTGAGGAAAGGGTCTAGCCAGGAACGGCAACAAGGAGCATTTTAACAGAGGAAGATGCTATACAAGATGACGAGGTCCCAGATATAGAACAAAAGAGAATGACCTTGTGCAGGACATAAGAATACCTGAAAACTAGGAGATGTGCCATTCAGTACCAAGTTCTGGGTCACCAAACCATGGAGGACCATGGAGGACCAAAAAGAGAACCTATGGCTAGGAGAATGGTCCTGGGTCTGGAATACTCATAGGCCCTAAGCTATGTTTGGAAAGAAGAGTAAGTTCATAAGCAGTCTCTGACCCAGGAGCAGAGTAGAGTCTCAATTCTTGCCCCTATCCCAGTTTGAAGCCTGAATAGGAATAAACAGGACAGGAATTCCAGACCAAAAGGGGAGCTTAAAGTTTCATCACTGTAAACCAGCAGAGCTTCCAGCTTGGCTGATAGTGGGAAAATCCAATAGTAGCCTGTTAGAACTTGATCCCACAGGTGTGTTACTCAGGTGTAATGATAATTTAAATTTGAAGATCTTTCCCACACATTAATAGGCCCATGTGACCTGCTTACATCACAGGAAGCCTAAGTCACATGTGGTGGGAGGAGCTTATTAAGAGGAAAAGGAAAGTATGTCATAGCAAATACAGAGAGAGTAGTTAGAACTGAGGGAGAGAGCAGACATGCTAGCTGTACTGTGAGTGATTGTTGGTGGCAAGGGCCCAGCAGAGGGGCAGAAGGTTATGCTCCATGCTGTGATATTACGTTTTAAGTTCTTTGCTGTTATGATAAAGTGGGCTTCCTGGTTTTTGGAGTTGGTTGAAGTTATGGATTGGACTTATTGGTTTGGGGATTTGGTTCTCTGGTGTCTGAATAAATGATTTACTCCTTTTAATTGTTAAGAGAGAGAACTCAGGGGGCGGAGCCAAGATGGCGGCTGGTAAGCACGGACTAGAGTGAGCTCCGTACCCGAGTCCCTCCAAAAACCTATAAAAATGGCTCTGAACCAATTCTAGAACGGCAGAACCCACAGAACAGCAGAGGGAAGCAGGGCTCCAGCCCAGGACAGCCCGGATGGTCTCTGGGTGAGCTCTATTCCACACGGAGCTGGGAGCTGGGAGCTGGGGACGGAGTGGAGCAGAGCCCAGCCTGAGCGGCGTGGACGATCCAGACCGGAAGCCGGGCGGAGGGGGCCCTAGCGCCCTGAATACGTGAGCAGTTACCAGACCCCTCGACCCACAAACACCAAAGACTGCGGAGAAGGTTAGTGGGAAAAGCTGCGGGAGTGGAAGGAGTTCGCGGTTCGGCTTCCAGCCCCGGGGGCAGCGGAGGTGGGGCAGCTACAGCTGTTGTTACTTCCGGCTCCAGGCCCACCTGGTGGGGGGAATTAAGTGGCGGATCACAGCAGGGGTGCACAGCCTGCCGAAGATCTGAGCCCAGTCTGGACTGGGGGTCCTTGGGGAAGGAGGAGTGCGGCTCTGACAGAGCTGGCACCTCCCCCCCAAACGTAGAACATAGAACTCTGTAATCTACAAGCAGTCATACCCCACTGAAAAGCTCAAGGGTCAAGTTAGTTGGTTGGGAATATGGCCAGGACGCGAAAACGCGCCCAGATTCAGTCTCAGACTTTGGATTCTTTCTTTGGTGACAAAGAAGACCAAAACATACAGCCTAAAGAAGACAGCAAAGTCATAGAGCCTACAACCAAAGCCTCCAAGAAAAACATGAACTGGCCCCAGACCATAGAAGAACTCAAAAAGGATTTGGAAAAACAAGTTAGAGAACTAGAGGAAAAATTGGGAAGAGAAATAAGAAGGATGCGAGAAAACCATGAAAAACAAGTCAATGACCTGCTAAAGGAGACCCAAAAAAATACTGAAAAATACACTGAAGAAAACAACACCTTACAAAATAGACTAACTCAAATGGCAAAAGAGCTCCAAAAAGCCAATGAGGAGAAGAATTCCTTGAAAGGCAGAATTAGCCAAATGGAAAAGGAGGTCCAAAAGACCACTGAAGAAAATACTACTTTAAAAATTAGATTGGAGCAAGTGGAAGCTAGTGACTTTATGAGAAATCAGGATATTATAAAACGGAACCAGAGGAATGAAAAAATGGAAGACAATGTGAAATATCTCCTTGGAAAAACCACTGACCTGGAAAATAGATCCAGGAGAGATAATTTAAAAATTATTGGACTACCTGAAAGCCATGATCAAAAAAAGAGCCTAGATACCATCTTTCAGGAAATTATCAAGGAGAACTGCCCTGATATTCTAGAGCCACAGGGCAAAATAGAAATTGAAAGAATCCATCGATCGCCTCCGCAAATAGATCCCAAAAAGAAATCTCCTAGGAATATTGTTGCCAAATTCCAGAGCTCCCAGATCAAGGAGAAAATACTGCAAGCAGCCAGAAAGAAACAATTTGAGTATTGTGGAAACCCAATCAGAATAACCCAAGACCTGGCAGCTTCTACATTAAGAGATCGAAGGGCGTGGAATGCGATATTCCGGAGATCAATGGAGCTAGGATTAAAACCTAGAATCACCTACCCAGCAAAACTGAGTATCATGTTCCAAGGCAAAATATGGACTTTCAATAAAATAGAGGACTTTAAAGCTTTCTCAGTGAAAAGACCAGAACTGAATAGAAAATTTGACTTTCAAACACAAGAATCAAGAGAAGCATGAAAAGGTAATCAAGAAACGGAAATTGCAAGGGACTTACTAAAGTTGAACTGTTTTGTTTACATTCCTACATGGAAAGATGATGAGTATGATTCATGAGACCTCAGTATTAGGGTAGTTGAAGGGAATATGCATATATATATATGCAGATATATATGTTTATGTATATATATATAAGTGAATGTGTATGTATGCATGTATCTATGTGTATATGTATGTATGTGTATGTATGTGTATATATATATATATATGTAAAAGAAAGAGAGCAGACACAGGGTGAGTTGAGGATGAAGGGAAGATAGCTAAAAGGAATAAAATGAAATTAAGGGATGAGAGAGTAACTTACTGAGAGAGGGAGATAGGGAGAGATAGAATGGGGTGGATTATCTCCCATAAAGGTGGCAAGAGGAAGCAGTTCTAGGAGAGGAGGGGAGTGGGCAGGTGAGGGGGGAATGAGTGAACCTTGCTCACATCAGATTTGGCCTGAGGGGGAATACCATACATACTCACTTGGGTATCTTACCCCACAGGAAAGAAGTGGGAGGAAGATAAAAAAAAAAAAGGCAGGGGGATGATGGAGTGGAGGGCAGATGGGGGTGGAGGTAATCAAAACAAACACTTTGGAAAGGGGACAGGGTCAAGGAAGAAAATTCAATAAAGCGGGATGGGTTGGGAAGGAGCAAAATGTAGTTAGCCTTTCACAACATGAATATTGTGGAAGGGTTATACATAATAATACATGTGTGGCCTAGGTTGAATTGCTCAACTTCTTAGGGAGGGTGGGTGGGAAGGGAAGAGGGAAGGGAATTTGGAACTCAAAGTTTTAAAATCAGATGTTCAAAAACAAACAAAACTTTTTGTATGCAACTAAAAAATAAGATACACAGGCAATGGGGCGTAGAAATTTATCTTGCCCTACAAGAAAGGAAGGGAAAAGGGGATGAGAGGGGAGGGGGGTGATAGAGGGGAGGGCTGACTGGGGAACAGGGCAACCAGAATATACACCATCTTGGAGTGGGGGGGGAGGGCAGAAATGGGGAGAAAATTTGTAATTCAAACTGTTGTGAAAATCAATGCTGAAAACCAAATATGTTAAATAAATAAATTGCATTAAAAAAATAAATAAATAAAAAAGTTTGGCGAAGGGTTGGGTTTGGGAGGAAATAAGGCCGGTTTGGACATCTTGACTATATTGAATAGAACCTACAGAAAAGATAGTTCAAGCTTCTAAAACAATCACAATGGCCACTTCTTACTCTATTTCAAAACTCAGTAACTTTTCATGTTTTTCTAAGATCATCATCATCAAAGACTTGCATGAAATGATGAAAAGTGAAATAAGCAGAACCAAAAGAACCTTGTACACAATAACAGCAATATCATTTTAAGAACGACTTTGATCAAATAACTCATTTTGACTATTATAAATACCTAAATTAACTCTAAAGGACATATGAAAAAAGACGCTATCTGCATCCAGAGAAAGAACTGATAAATAGAAGTATATATAGAATAATTTTACATATATATGTATATACATATACATATATATATATATGTACTTATTTGTGTCTAACAGGAGCCATCTCTAGGGTGGGGGGGTGGGGAGATAAGGAAAAAAAGAAATTTACATGATAACTTTATTATATATTTAAAAGGAACAGCAAGTTGTACACAATAAATTTGCAGTTTCATGTGCAATCATCTTTTATTATACTGTCATGGAAATGCTTAGTTTATTTCATAAATTAAAAATAAAATAAAGGAATTTTTAAAAATTTAAAAAAAAAAAAAAGAGAGAGAACTCAGACATCTAGCTCTGATGAGAATATTTTTATACCACAGCAAGATGGAGAATCTCAGGCGGCAGAAGAACATACTATTGTTCAGGAATCGACTGATTTTGCTGTTAATCTGGCTAGAAGAAAGAGGAAGCCAAGGAGATGAAAAGTACATTTGAGTCCAGCCCAGGTTGAGTCTCGCTGCCAGTCTGGTTGCAAAGGTGACAGGGGAAGAGTCAGGAGAAAATGATACAATGTTAGGAGCTGAAGCATGAAATGATACTTTGTGGCATGATGCTCCTGAGCCAGAGAATTATACAATATCAGAACAGGCTCCTCAGACAGAAGTGCTCCACATACAGTGAAGGAGGCAAGAAACCCAAGAAAATAATACAGTATTCAGAGAAGTGTTGGAAGATTTTACACAGCAGGAAATCACAAATATCTTGAGTACGTTTACCCAAGGGATGGGATAATTGTTAATATCTTGGATTGTGACAATCAGTGATGAAGGAGCCACAGGAGTATCTGTGGATAGTGTGAAGTGTATGAAATTCATAGTCAGAATCCTTTTGTACAGTAAGTTTTTAGGGATTAACATCTGCAAGGGGGTAACAGGACAATTAGCCCGTTAGCTTTGGCAGCAAGGGAATTACCAGAGAGTATCCAAATTATTCTACATGGCCCAGGCATTCACTTAGGAACTATATGATAAAGTTAAAGGAGGAGGTAATGCAGACTGCTATTATGATGGGAAATGCAGATGCATACAATGATCCTCCCTTGGGAGTCTCTCATAGACATTTAACAGTTAAGGGAGCTCCCCCTACTTATTAACATCTAATTCTAATTCTGTTAGTTGGGGAGGTAACGTACCCTCTTTTGGAGGTACTAGATAAGATTCCACTAAGTTAAGTGACTTAGGAGACTGGGGAAAAGATAAATTTCCTCTAGAGAGAAGAGTAAATAGCCAGCAGATTCAGTGTCAGAATAGAGTAACAAGAAAAGAAATGTTTACGACTCTCTTGAGAGCAGGGGTAGATTTTGAAAGAACAGATGGAATTCCAACTAATGAGCTATACAAAATATATTGAGATAAAGGGCTTAATAGCAAATGGAACAGAGAAGTAAGAACTGCCCCTACCAATTCTGCAGATCAGATACAGATGTATCCAAGTGAGTCACACCTTCAGGGAGACTAGGAAATAGGCCAAGCCATAGCTCAGATTAAAGAAACACACAGGCAGGATTATAGACCCCTTATTAATCTGACTATATATTGGAAAAATGGATCAAATATTATAACTAGGACATTGATCAACACCAGGTGGAGGCCACCTTGGTTTATGGAAATCCTGACAAGTTCAGGCATGGAACTCCTGTTACCATCACAGGACTAGAAGGGGCTGAAATATCAGCCAGACAAGTTAAACTAATGGTGAAAATTGGACAATTACCTAAGAAAGAACATGCCATGGTCACTGTACTCATTCCTAAATATATCAGTGGAATAGATGTATTAAAAGGCATGACTCTGAATTTACCTGAGGGGAGATACCAATTTGCAGAAAGGAAGATGGGAATTAATACATATTTAGTGGGAAAAATAAAAATTGGCCCAATCACTTTGCCTGAATCTTCTAAAGTCATTACTTTAAAGCAGTATCATGTGCCAAGTGGACAAGGTGAAATTACCAGCATTATAAAGGAATATGTTGAAGCTGGAGTGCTAGTTTCTACAACCATTCAAGGGAATAATCCTGTCTGGCCAATTCAAAAGTCAGATAGAACATGGAGAATGACAGTGGATTATAGACAAATGAACAAAGTGACTCTTCCCTTGTATACTGTTGTTCCAGATGGGACTTGATGCACAGTTATTGATTTGGCCAATGCTTTCTTTACAATCCCAATAGACTCCAAACAATGGGACCAGTTTGCTTTCACATGGCAGGGCCAACAGGATGTGCTTACACACTTGCCCCAAGGATATCTGCATAACCCCACTATTTGTTATAGGATTGTTACTGAACATTTAGATGAATTAAAGTTACCTGGTGTTTTAACAACCCAGCTAGCAGCTTCGATGGGGGCATAAGATGCACCCAGGATGCTGCCGGGACACTGGAAAAGCACAGGTTCTTTTTATCTGCTTAAACAAGGAAAGCACGGTGAAGGGGTTGACCAGCTTACTTTAATCCAGCATTCAGTTAGCATACAGACAACAATCACTTAGTTCAGGGGAAAACTCCAGCATTCAGTTAGCATTCAGTTAGTTCAGGGGAGCATACAGACAAGCATCAAGAGACAGACCAAATACAGATTCATTGACTTACTTCAGGGGAAAAAACCAGCACCCTGAGGTTCAAAACAATCATTTAGTTCGGGGGAAAAACAAACCAGCACCCCAAACCTCAAGACCAAAATACAAACAAGTTACAAATATCAACAGACAGACCCAACACAATTCATAGTTACCAACATCTGGGCTCAGCCCGAGAGCAAGGGCTGGCCCAGAGTCATGTTTGCTTGCCGCTGCTCCCACACCAACCGGAAGAGGAAAGAGAGAGCTTCAAGCTGTCCTCTCCCCTCTTATAGAGTTTTTGACATCATCAAGCACCGCCTGAATGACCAAGGCCTATTGGTTCTTGACTTGGCCCCTCCCCCTAGCGTAGACCAGGTTCTGGAGCTAACACCTCCCCTCAGCCAGCCCCATGACTCATCACACAGGAAGTTGTCTGCTTCCTGGAATGCTCTTTGGGCTTCCTGCCCCGGAAGAGCAAGCCACAGTGTCCAGAGGCTCAATGAGGTAAGCTGAGTCATTCAAAGAAAACAAAGGCCATTCTGGTTACACCTGGTGTACAGATTACCCACTACAAGGATATCATGACACAAAGAGAAAATGTAAAAGAAGTGAGGAAGAGTTTAACACTATGAATTGGGCATACAAAAAGCAAAGGATGAGAAATTAACCCAGCAAAGATTCAAGGTCCAGCTCAAACTGTAAAATTTTGGGTGATACAATGGAATAAAGGATTGCAAGAAATTCTCCCATAAACCAGACAAAAGACTCAGGATTTTCCTATCCTTACCAACAAAAATGAGGCCCAAAAGTTTATAAGACTATTTGGATATTGGAGACATCACATTCCACATTTAGGATAGATTTTGAAACCTTTATATAAAGTTCCTAGGAAAAAGTGTAAATTTGATTGAGGACTTGAACTGAGTAAAGCTTTTGAAGAAGCCAAACCTGCTATACAACTGCCTCTAGATTTATGGCCTATGAAAAGTGGCTCAGTGGAATTACAAGTGACTGTACAAGATAACTATGCGAACTGGAGTTTATGGCAAAAACAACAAAGTCAAAATGTACTCTTAGGATTTCGGTCCAGGAAACTTCCTTCATCTGGAGTTCAATATAGACCTTTTGAAAAGCAGTTGTTAGCTGCATATTGCAACTGCTTTGGTAGAGACTGAACAACTGACTCTGGGCCATGAAGTAATATTAAGGCTTGGAATCCTGATTATGACCTGGTTAATGAGTACTACAGCATCTCACAAAATTAGAAGTGAGCAAGAGGCTAGCATAATAAATGGAAATTGTATATTCAAAATAGATTGAAAACAGGCAAAAATGGAGTTTCTGCTCTACATGAATCTAAATCAAACATAGACACTGAGGGACATGATACACTCTCTGAACCAAGGCAACAGTTGGCACAGTCTTTGGTAAAATGGAATGATGAATATGGTGGATTAACTGAAGGACAGAAGAAACATGCATGGTTTACTGATGGGACTGCAAAATATTTGGGCCATAAAAGACACTGGAAAGCAGTAACTTATAAGCCAGGTAGTAAGCAAACTTTCGAAAGTACTGGGATGGGGGAAGTAGTCAATATGCTGAATTTACAGAGTACATAAAGCTATTAAAGCAGAACAAGGACAGCATCATATATTCACTGATCTGTGGGAGATAGCTAATGGGTTAGCTACATGGATGCCAATGTAGAAAAATCATAATTGGGAAATTCATGGTAAGCAAGTTTGGGGTAAAGAATTATGGGAAGATATTTGGGACAGGTTTTTTGTTACTAATTTGTCAGTTTTTCATGTAGATGCTCATGTAGCCCTCACTATGCCAGAACATGAGTACAATGCACATGCTGATCGACTAGCAATGATTGCTAGTGAACATATTGTCCCTACTCTGACACCAACTGGGGATCCAGTACTAGCAAAATGGGTCCACCAAATGGCCAGCCAGGGCAAGGAGGGAGAAGAAGAATGGGGAAAGTTATCTCACATAATCAAGGTTTTCAAGGAGAAGTCGATACCAACAAGAAGGAAGTGTTGGGTAGCAGGTGACACTTGAACTGACCCTTCATATGAACTGGTCAAAGGAGAGAAGAATACACATCCATAGTTGTGGACAGATACATTTCTTTGAACAAGCAAATAGGAGGGAAACAAGAGGAGGCAAGGAGAAGAAGAGGGAAGGTGGATTAAGGGAGGCACTAGTCAAGCAAATTAAAAGTATGCCTGACAATATACCAAATACATTTGTAACAGCTCTTTTTATGGTAACAGAGAATTGGAAACTGAAGCGATGTTCATTAATTGGGGAATGGTTGAACAAGTTATGGTACATAAATGTGTAGAATACTAATATTCTCTAAGAAATGATATATGTGCACACATATGTAGGTATATGTACATATAGGGAAAGTGCTATATATGTATATAGATATACACACATATGTGTGGAGAGAAAGAGAGAGAGAGCTGTACTAATACAGTAACTCAATGGATCCATATCATGAGAAATATTTGTTTTTTATACACTTTAATTTTTGAGAATAGAAAAACTTATGTCTTTCAAATGCCTATGGACCTCACTGAGCAGACTTTGTAGTATTCCAGATCTGAATGCAATGAATACAAATGGTATCTTTAGAGAACAATTTTTGAATCAGTAATTTATTTGAGAAAACCCGTCTTCCTTCTTTTTTGTACTTTATGCTGAATTGTCTCCATGATTCTAGGAAGTACCTTAGGAAAGCAGATGTTTTACTGTTCTGTGTTTCATTTCAGGCTGATCATTGACAAAGCTTTTGATGTGGTTCTATCTTTCTTAGAGTATATGATCATACAATTTTAATGCATATAAGGGAGAAAACTTCTTTAATCTCTGGCAACTTTAAAGAATATTTTATCTAGTCTTGTGCTTAGTCTTTATTTAGTCTTAGTCGAATGCTTTTTTAAAAATTGATTTAGAAATAATTGACAAAGCAGGATCTAGCATTTTATACTGATCTTAGTTGAGTGACTATGAAGACGGAAGTGCATAAAAAAATTTTTGTGGAAAACTTCTTGTTTTCTTTTCATGTAGTTTCATCAAGGTTAACCAAAATGTGTGTGTGTGTGTGTGTGTGTGTGTAAACCATTCCTGTGAAATGATATAATAATGAGAAAACAGACATATGGCTTACTATATGATGTCTTCCTTTACTGGGAAGAAAGGGCAAGGATAAAAGTAACATCTATAATTTGTTTCTTCCTGGATTGAAGCTGTGTCTTATTTTGGTCCCTCTCTCCCTCTCCCTCTGTCAAAATAGTAAGTTTGTAAGTAGCCAGAATAAAGTAACATTGGCAGGAAGGTAAAACCTAGAAATCATGTAAAGATCAACCCAAAGATCATAGGAACAAAATTTGCTAAGTGTATCATATATTAACCAAAATTTACATCCTTACACTGCACGCTAAATCAAGAGAAGCCATCTAGGCCTCAGAGTCAGGGCTTTTTGATCCTATGATATGTAAATTTCAGGTAAGTTCTAGACAGTAAGACCAGCAGAATAAATACCAAATGTTACTGGCAACTTTGAGATGACACAGATGTGTTAACTTTAAAATTTTACTGATAGGCAGAACCCACAAAATAGCAGAGGGAAACAAGGCTGCAGCCCAGGACAGCCTGGATGGTCTCTGGGTAAGGTCTATCGTGCACAGAGCTGGGAGCAGAGCAGAGCCCAGGGTGAGCTACACCTGGACCAACCAGACCAGGAGTCGGGAGAAACAGGCCCTAGCACCCTGAATCAGTGAGCTGTGGCAGTTACCAGACTTCTCAACCTGCAAACACCAAAGACAACAGAGAAGGTTAGTGGGAAAACCTGCTGGGACAGAGTGAAAGGAGTTCCCAGTCGGCCACTGGCCCGGAGGCAGTGGAGGTGGTGCAGTTCTGAGGCTGTTTCCAGAGCTACAGCTGCAGTTTCTTCTGGCCCCAGGCCCACCTGGTGGGAGGAATTAAGTGGCAGATCTGAGCTGGAATTCAGAGCCAGCTTAGATTTGAGTCCTGTCCAGGTTGGTGGTTCTTGGGGTAAGAGTAGTGCTGGTGTGGCAGAGCTTACTGTGTAGAGAAAGCTCTGAAAACAACAGCACAGCCCCTTAAGCTTGGGACAAAGTATGCTATACTCTACAAACAGTTGTACTCCAATGAAAATCTCAAGGGTCAAGTAAGTTGGCTGGGAACATGGCCAGGAAGTGAAAATGGACTCAGATTCAGACTCAGACTTTGGAATCTTTCTTTGGTGACAAAGAAGATCAAAACATACAGCCAGAAGAAGTCAACAAAGTCAAAGAGCCTACATCAAAAGTTTCCAAGAAAAATATGAGCTGGTCTCAGGCCATGGAAGAGCTCAAAAAGGATTTGCAAAAGCAAGTTAGAGAAGTAGAGGAAAATTGGGAAGAGAAATGAGAGTGATGCAAGAAAACCATGAAAAACAAGTCAATGACTTGCTAAAGGAGACCCAAAAAATGCTGAAGAAAATAACACCTTAAAAATAGATTAACTCAAATGGCAAAAGAGCTCCAAAAAGCCAATGAGGAGAAGAATGCCTTGAAAGGCAGAATTAACCAAATGGAAAAGGACGTCCAAAAGACCACTGAAGAAAATACTACCTTAAAAATTGTATTGGAGCAAGTGGAAGCTAGTGACTTTATGAGAAATCAAGATATTATAAAACAGAACCAAAGGAATGAAAAAATGGAAGGCAATGTGAAATATCTCATTGGAAAAACCACTGACCTGGAAAATAGATTCAGGAGAGATAATTTAAAAATTATTGGACTACCTGAAAGCCATGATCCAAAAAAGAGCCTAGACATCACCTTTCAAGAAATTATCAAGGAGAACTGCCCCGCTATTCTAGAGCCAGAGGGTAAAATAGAAATGGAAAGAATCCACTGATCACCTCCTGAAAAATATCCCAAAAAGAAAACTCCTAGGAATATTGTCACCAAATTCCAGAGCTCTCAGATCAAGGAGAATACACTGCAAGCAGCCAGAAAGAAACAATTTGAGTATTGTGGAAACACAATCTGGATAATACAAGATCTAGCAGCTTCTACATTAAGGGATCGAAGCATTTGGAATATGATATTCTGGAGGTCAATGGAGCTAGGATTAAAACCAAGAATCACCTATCCAGCAAAACTGAGTATCATGCTCCAAGGCAAAATATGGATTTTCAATAAAATAGAGGACTTTCAAGCTTTCTCAGTGAAAAGCCCGGAGCTGAATAGAAATTATAACTTTCAAACACAAGCATCAAGAGAAGCATGAAAAGTTAAAGAAGTGAAGCCTGGCCAGGAGTGTACCAAAAACAAGGCTGAATTCTGAATGAAAAGAGATAATAAACGCTACAGGATGGGCTCAAAGTAATGTATAAATAGTAAGATTTCATAGGAAGTGATGGGATATGAACTAGATCTTGAAGGAATAAATAACTGAATGGCACATAGCACAAAGAGGAAGATTATAAACAAAGGCCCAGAAGGAAGAAGGCACTTGGCATTCAGATAACAGATTAATTTAGCCAGTTTTACCTATGCTAGTAAAAGCAAGTAAGATTTTTGGATTAAGGTCGGTCTGTGAAGGGCCCTAAATGCCAGGCTCAGAAATCTAGGTTTTACCCTACATACACAATCTCTACACAGATGAGTCACTTATACAGATTAATCTGCAATACTGTACTAGGAAGATTGGAAGAATATGTTGGAAAGGTAAAGAGGGAATGTCAACTTCAAGATTTTTAGCCAGGTAAAAGAGGGAAGCAGGAAAAGATCAAGATTTATAGAAATGTTATTTTATACTCTAGCAAAATGGCCTACTTGTTGTTGACTTTGCACATACTGTCTCCTATAGCTCAAATGATCTCCCTGCCTCATCTGTTTCTTGGGAACTCCTACTCCTAATTTCAAGACTCAGTTAACGTCCTCTTCTATACCAGTTACTCAAGATGTTAGTACTATTCTTTCACCCAAAATTATTTGACACTTGTTTATATCTATCTGTTGACAGGCTGTTCACCCTAAAAGAATATAAGCTTCCTGAAGGCAAGTATTACTTAACTTTTTTCTGTGTATCCTCAGAGCTTGGTACGCAGAAACTACTTTAGTAAGCCCAGGTTGCCTTTAAATTAATTGGTAAATTAGGCCTTTTAAGACATGCTGAAGGAAGTTACAGGAGGGTGAGGAGAGATGTCCAGCCAAGAACTGGAGAGGTAGAGTTAAAGCTTGCTACTAAAGTTAGGCCTGAAATTGTAAAATAGTGGATAGATCATATGTGTGCAAGAGGATATTAAATAATATACTTCAATGGATTTTACTGATAACTTTGGGATGATTTTTGTATATGTTAATGAACTATCCTCAAGGTTACACAGATAAGAATTCGTCTGTCCCCCCAAAAAAAACTATAAAAATGAGACCTCAAACTCCTGCCCTCCCACACTTAGCACTATTTCATTTCCTAAGGATCCCATGCTGCTCGAGTGCTCCCAGATCCCTTTGGCAGTTACATAAGTGACTCATCCCCTCCCCATTCTCTTCCACATCACTGCCTGCTTCCCTTCATCATCCTATCCCCATCTCCATGCTATCTACTTTTGTATCCCTCCCTGTTTTGCGCTATTTGTCTCTATACTTTCTGTTCCATTTTCCTCTACAGCCTATGTACCTTATTAAAATGTGATTGCAGCCACACTTCCCACTGCTATCATGGTCTTTCCCAGTGAGTATCCAAAGAACTGGGAGTGCTTGTCCCATTTCATAATTTCTTTTTTATATAAATTTATTTATTTTTTGTTTTTAACATTCAGTTGCATAAGTTTTAAATTTTCTCTACCTCCTTCCCCTCCTCCCTCCCCAAGATGGCATTCAATCTGATGTAAGCTCTACATATACATTCTTATTAAGCATATTTTCACATTAGTCATGTTGTATAGAAGAATTAGAATGAATAGGAGGAACTATGAGACCCATTTCATAATTTCATAAATTGTTATTCAGTAGTTTCAATTATGTCCAACACTTTGTGACCCATTTGGGGTTTCCTAGGCAAAGATACTGGGGTGGTTTGCCATTTCCTTCTCCAGCTCATTTTATAGATGGGGAAATTGAGGCAAACTGGGTTAAATGACTTGCCCAGGGTCACACAGATAGAAATGTCTTAGTCCAGATTTGAACCCAAGTGTCTCTGACTCAAATATAGTATACTCCTACTATGCCATGGTACTACTTGACAAATAAATAACTTTCATTGGGTCAAAGGTCAATAAACAATAGTAGATAAATACATGATCTTTGACTTCTTATTTGGTTGGGACTGTCTTTATTAGACATTAGAATTCTGAGCCTGAAATGTATTCTGAGTTGTCTGATGATTCACTGTTACATTTTGTTCAGGAGCAAATCACTATCTATTATTGCTTCTTGGCACACATTGATTGCCAATATCTGTTGATGAATATTTCCATTTCATTCTTAGGCTGGCTTACTCCTGGTTGTTTCCTTACTTTCCAGTGACAGCAAAGTCAATCGACCTGTGTCCCAGTCACTCCCTCACCAACAAGAGAAGTCATCCAGCCAATGGTCTACATAACCTGATTCTATGCACAAACCTAACAAACTTGCTGTGACGTATGCTCTGGTCCAACTGTTTTTCTATCAGCAGTAGAGCAAATGAAAAAAAATTAGAAAATGTTAGAGCCCAGCTGTCTTGGCTGTAAGATTCTCAGACTGCAGAATATGGCTAGGATCACAACTCCAGGTCAGGGGAGGGAGCCACCAAAATAGGGTAAATTGAGAGAAATTCCAGGTACCATACATATGTTGCCAAATAATCCTCTTCCTGACTTTTCATAGTCCTGTTGCTTTTCCCTCCTACCTGGCCAAAATTCTAACTAATAAAACAAATATAATGAAAACTCATATTTATATGTCATTACATGGCTTCAGAATACTTTTACATATGCCATCTCATTGTATGGATATCTAATAAAATGGAAGGGGGGAGGGAGGGAGAGGGAGAGAGAGAGAGAGAGAGAGGGAGAGAGAGAGAGAGAGAGAGAGAGAGAGAGAGAGAGAGAGAGAGAGAGAGAAACAGAGGAAGAAGAGGAAGAGGAGGAGGAAGAGAAGGAGGAAAGCATAAGGGAAGGGAAAACCTTTTCAAAAAGCCAACATAGACATACTGAAGGGAAGTGGAAAAGTCTATACAAAATTATCCATACTTTAAAAATCCAGAAATAAAAAGGAGGGAAATGTAAATTGTGAAGACTGAATGATAAAGGAGACTAAACTATACCTGGCTCTGTGCCTGCCATATGCAGCTATTATCCGTTGCAAAAGATGTGAGCATTAAGCTCCATGAAGCCTTACCTCAGCTGTGAATGTGTTCTTCCACTAAGGAACTAGAAGTAAAATATATTTAAAGGATATTGTTATTGCCGTGATAACTTTTCAGTATACTCTTAAATTGATCCTTATAGCCAGTGGGAATTAGATCTGTGTGTTATCATTTCTGGTAAAGTACAACTGCTCCAGGGGCAGCTAGATGGCACATTGACTAGAGCCCCAGACCTGGAGTTAAGAAGACCAGAGTCTAAGACTGGATGTGAATGAATTAAGATGAATCTCCAGGGTCTTGGAGAGTTGGGCATGACTGAAACAGCTGAACAACAACAAACATTGGGCTCTGAAAAACAGGCCTAGGTTTCGTTTATCATTTTCAATTCTAGGAACAAGGAGTAGAGTCCTCAACCCAGGAGCTTAGCCATGGGCCTCTAGGGGCCCAGGATTCCAGACTGGATGCCAGCCTAACAGGAAATCTTTGAGGAGCAACAATTTAGGACACCACGTCACTGAGGCTTTGGGTTTCAACTTAGTAGGACTAATGGTGTGTAGGAAATAAATTAAGTGATGAACCTAATCTTCTCTTCCCCTGACACCAAAGTTGTATAGCAAATGAGAGAGTATAGAGAACCCACCTCCAGCCCAATCTTCTAAGGTACTAGGAAATCTTGGTGGGGGAGGGAATGTAACAAACTTGACAATGAGAATGGAGTAGAGAAAACTCAAGTTACATTACTCTCAGACACAAATTCAGAAAAGGGAGTATGCAAACAGTTCCAATTACCCAATGGAAAGCCAATGGAACAAAAAAGTTGCTCCCCATCACATTGTGTCAATGCAAAATGTCCTTACAATCTCCTGTTCTCCTTTCTCCTAGGTGCAGGTATCCTATAGCGTGAAGCCATTTTAGCTGGTCTGTGTATAGGCCAAATCCTGTTATAAATGCATAAAAATATGTTAGCTTATTTGACCTACAACTAATAGATGTCAGAAATATGAGGGAAAGGTGATTCATTCTTTACAACATCTAAATAGAAACTAACCTTTATTTGAATATCAGTTGATTTTCCACTATGCATACACTACTGAAGTTAACTATGTCATTTACACAGGTTACTCAATCTCAAATGCTATAATTTTCTGTTGAACTGTGTATGAAGAACTTTTTTTTCACTAGGCATCCTTAGCAATTATATAAACTGCCCTCAATGGTTATGGAATAAACTCAGAGGAATATATTTTTTAAAAAGTCTGTGGCATTTTCCTTGCCGTTTTCCCCCCAAAAGAAAGGTGTATCTTGAGAGGAACTTCTGTTCCCATAATTCAATTATAACTCAGCCCTTTAGAAGATGAATCATTAGTTTGGAAATTATCACAAGATCCAATTCTGCCATTGTTCTTTAATTAGCCAATTGAAAAGAAAATTTAACTCTTCTGTCCTACAAGTGTTCCATACCAGCAATGAGATTTAGAATTCCTCAGTGTACATTCCACAATTGCTTTCTTGTTTTTGTACCAGTCCTGGAGGACGGGTACAGGAGTGCTTAATTAATGCTTTAGAAAGAAAAATTGGCCAAGGGTTAACTCACATCTATATACTGCTTTAAAAATTATTTTTGTCTGATTCTGTGATTTCATTAGTGTGGGACATCCTAGTGTGAGGTTCCATCCACTGATGCTGATTGGCAACATGCTTGTAATTTATAGGTTTAGAGAGTTGCCTAAGACACCAAGAGCTTAAATGACTCGTTCATCTTCACACATTGAGTTTGAGATGTTAAAGGCCTGGTTTGACCCGTCCCAGGTGTTCCTGAGTCCAAGGCTGGCTTGCTATCCACTATATCACTCTACTTTCCAGTACTTTCTTATTGTGTGCCTATATAGAATGTACACACACACACACACACACACAGAGCACTTCATGTGTATTCACATTTGATCCTCCCAACCACAAGCCTGCACAAATATTCTCTCCATTTTACTGGCAACTGAGGACTAGAGAGGTTAAATTACTTTTCCAAGGCCATAATCCTAGAAGAGTTTGGTCTTGAACCTATGCTTTCTGATTAAAAGTGACTTTTTAATATTGCTTCACTTGAAAATAATAAATTCCTTCTTCCTACTTCTTTGAATTACATTCTATTGCTTAAGCCATTCATGATTATTCCCTGTTCCACCTGCTTCATAGGGATATGGAGACGAGCTTGGGTTCTCAAAGGTCAAAATAATAATAACTAGCATTTATATAGTTCAAGGTTTGAAAATTGTTGTATAAATATTATCTCTTCTAGTCCTATATTGCATGAAAAATGTCCTTGTCTTTTTAGAAGACCAAATCATCAAACTCTTGAACTTGGGAGCTCTTGTATTTGGGAGTTCCCATGAAAGAAATCCTGAAGTTGGTGCTACCCAAAGTCTCCTTCCTTGGGCTCTAAAGATATTCTAGAGGCCTGCTGCCAGGGGAATTCAAATCTCTCCTCTTCCACGAGAAGTTAGGAATCATGAGCACTGTGATTTAATTTAAGCAAAGTGATCATATGCCTGCCTCTACTATGTGCTTCTGCAAGAAATTTCTCATTTGCCACCATGTCTTGGAATGGGGAAATCCACTATCAGGAATCCAGTCTCTAAATTGTACTCAGAAAAAAAGAGCATAAAGGCAGAAATCAGACAGGAACTTGGGGTCTAAGAACAATTGTTTCAGGCCACCTCAGCAAGCAAATTCACCTTGCTTTCTCTCCATTGTCTCTAAAGGAGAGGGAGCTTCCTTTCTCTCTTGCTATGCTCCAGAAGCATATGCAGGGAAGAAATGTGAAAACAGCATACTGAAGGTTGAAAGAGAAAGAGATCTAGTCTGACAGTTTACTTTTATAGGTTTCAGAATAGGGAAGTTTTGACAAGGATCTATCCCCTGAGATTTAAAAGATCATCTTGAAGGTAGCTGCAGTCATACTTGTCATTGTCCTCTAAGCATGGCACTAGTGGTTATTCACAGTTTCAGAGTGAGGATTAATCTCATGAAATTGAATAGAGAAATCATAAAATTGATCAGATGTTCCCTTGATCACTACCCTGATGCCTCCCTTTAAATATATACATTTTTTAAAAATGTGATTATCTTTTAATGAATTTCTGGAGGTAATATAATATTAGCCACTTGGGCCCATGGTTTCCTAGAAAGGCACACAACATGCCCACTCAGTTTGGCTCTTCAGAGTGTTTATGACCATTTTTTGATGGCACAAGACTGTCAAAAGAAAGGGAAATAAAAAGGCAGAGTGACAGTCTCAGGATTTTGAGGAATTATAATAGATTCACAGGAGATGTGTTCTGACAAAAATCATATAGCATTTGATTTGTTACTTGCCATGTATTTCTACAACTTGCTATGATCTCTCTTTCCCTAGGTACACAGTGATTTTTGCAAAAATGCTTTGATTGCCACAGCAAATGAGCTTCTGGCTGATCAACAAGCCTGTTCTTGGACTAATAATACATTTATCAAACTGTATACTCTCGATGAATATGGATATTTCTTCAGACACAGCACTTCAGGGATTCTGAGCAGTGAAGAAATTGTCTTCTACTTGAAGATGAAGTGATAGAAACATGTGCATCTGGTCTTTGCCAATTAAATAACACTCCTTGGGTTAGGCTCCTGAGCCAGCAGTATTAAGGTTTGTTTTTTTCCTGAGCTGTTTTGGTGTTCATTAGCTCAAATAAAAATCTCCAAGCAAGCTGCAAAGAGAGACAATGAATGTACTTCTCTACAGACCTGATTGTTAAACATTTTGGGCTTATTATCTTCTTTAATCATCTAAGTCAACCAATTGTTTTGGCTCATTTGTGAATATTTATAACAGCTGAATCATTCTCTGTATTTGGAGAACAGGGCCAGAGCATTTTGACATTGAAAAATGTAGCATAAATGCATTTGGGCCAATGAGATGTAGCCCTCTAAATAAGTACATTTACTTTAGTGGAAATTTAACTTCTTCAGAAGCTCATTAGTTTATATTAGAATATACTTATGATTCAGAATCAATAAAATAGTCAGTCAGAAGGCACATAAGCAGTGTAGAATAATATAGTATGATTGGCAGCATACCAACTTTTAAGAGCTATTTATTTTTTTTTCTTTTTCTTTTTTATTTATTTTATTTTTAATTTATTTACTTAACATATTTAGTTCTCAGCATTGATTTTCACAACAGTTTAAATTACAAATTTTCTCCCCATTTCTACCCTCCCCCCCGACTCCAAGATGACGTATATTCTGGTTGCCCTGTTGCCCATTCAGCCCTCCCTTCTGTCACCCCACTCCCCTTTCATCCCCTTTTCCCTTCCTTTCTTGTAGGGCAAGATAAATTTCTACGCCCCATTGCCTGTGTATCTTATTTTCTAGTTGCACGCAAAAACTTTTTTTTTGTTTCTGAACATCTGTTTTTAAAACTTTGAGTTCCAAATTCTCTCCCCTCTTCCATTCCCACATACCCTCCCTAAGAAGTCAAGCAATTCAACATAGGCCACATGTGCATCATTCTGTATAACCCTTCCACAATACTCATGTTGTGAAAGACTAATTATATTTTGCTCCTTCACAACCCATCCCCCTTTATTGAATTTTCTCCCTTGACCCTGTCCCCTTTCCAAAGTGTTTGTTTTTGATTACCTCCACCCCCATCTGCCCTCCCCTCCCTCATCCCCACCTTTTTTATCTTCTTCCTTCTTCTTTCCTGTGGGGTAAGATACCCAATTGAGTATGTTTGATATTCCCTCCTCAGGCCAAATTTGATGAGAGCAAGATTCACTCATGCCCCCCTCGCCTGCCCTCTCCCCTCCTCCCACAGAACTGCTTCCTCTTGCCACCTTTATGTGAGATAATCCACCCCATTTTATTTCTCCCTATCTCCCTCTCTCAATATATTCCTCTCTCATTACTTAATTTGATTTTATTTCTTTTAGATATCTTCCCTTCATCTTCAACTCACCCTGTGTCCACTCTCTCTCTCTCTCTCTCTCTCTATATATATATATATATATATATATATATATATATACACACACACACATTCACTTATATATATATACATAACATATATATATATATATATATATATATACATAACTATATATATATGCATATTCCCATCAGCTACCCTAATACTGAGGTCTCATGAATCATACATGTCATCTTTCCACGTAGGAATGTAAACAAAACAGTTCAACTTTAGTAAATCCCTTGCAATTTCTTTTTCTTGTTCTTTTTCTTGATTACCTTTTCATGCTTCTCTTGATTCTTGTGTTTGAAAGTCAAATTTTCTATTCAGCTCTGGTCTTTTCACTGAGAAAGCTTGAAAGTACTCTATTTTATTGAAAATCCATATTTTGCCTTGGAGCATGATACTCAGTTTTGCTGGGTAGGTGATTCTTGCTTTTAATCCTAGCTCCATTGACCTCTGGAATATCGTATTCCAAGCCCTTCGATCTCTTAATGTAGGAGCTGGAGATGTTGGGTTATTCTCATTTTGTTTCCACAATACTCAAATTGTTTCTTTCTGGCTGCTTGCAGTATTTTCTCCTTGATCTGGGAGCTCTGGAATTTGGTGACAATATTCCTAGGAGACTTCTATTTGGGATCTATTTGAGGAGGCGATCGATGGATTCTTTCAATTTCTATTTTGCCCTGTGGCTCTAGAATATCAGGGCAGTTCTCCTTGATAATTTCTTGAAAGATGATATCTAGGTTCTTTTATTGATCATGCCTTTCAGGTAGTCCAATAATTTTTAAATTATCTTTTCCGTATCTATTTTCCAGGTGAGTGGTTTTTCCGATGAGATATTTCACATTGTCTTCCATTTTTTCATTCCTTTGGTTCTGTTTTATAATATCTTGATTTCTCATAAAGTCACTAGCTTCCACTTGCTCCAATATAATTTTTAAGGTAGTATTTTCTTCAGTGGTCTTTTGGACGTCCTTTTCCATTTGGCTAATTCTGCCTTTCAAGGCATTCTTCTCCTCATTGGCTTTTTGGAGCTCTTTTGACATTTGAGTTAGTCTATTTTTTAAGGTGTTGTTTTCTTCAGTGTATTTTTTCAGTATTTTTTTGGGTCTCCTTTAGCAAGTCATTGACTTGTTTTTCCTGGTTTTCTCGCATCCTTCTTATTTCTCTTCCCAATTTTTCCTCTACTTCTCTAACTTGCTTTTCCAAATCCTTTTTGAGCTCTTCCATGACCCGGGACCAGTTCATGTTTTTCTTGGAGGCTTTTGGTGTAGGCTCTTGCACTTTCTTGACTTCTTTAGGCTGTATGTTTTGGTCTTCTTTGTCACCAAAAAAAGAATCCCAAGTCTGAGACTGAATCTGGGTGCATTTTTGCTGCCTGGCCATATTCCCAACCAACTAACTTGACCCTTGAGTTTTTTAGCAGGGTATGACTGCTTGTAGACTAACGAGTTCTATGTTCCACGTTTGGGGGGGATGCGCCAGCTCTGCCACACCAGCACTCCTCCTTCTCCAAGAACCCCCAACCCGGACTGGGCTTAGATCTTCAGCAGGCTGTGCACTCCTGCTCTGATCTGCCACTTAATTCCTTCCACCAGGTGGGCCTGGGGCCAGAAGCAACAGCAGCTGTAGCTGCCCCACCCCTGCTGCCCCGGGGGCGGCAGCTGAACCGAGAACTCCTTCCACTCTGTCCCAGCAGGTTTTCCCACTAACCTTCTCTGTTGTCTTTGGTGTTTGTGGGTTGAGAAGTCTGGTAACTGCCGCAGCTCACTGATTCAGGGTGCTAGGGCCCACTCTGCCCCACTCCTGGTCTGGTTGGTCCTCACTGCTCACGCTGGGCTCTGCTCCGCTCCCAGCTCCCAGCTCCCAGCTCCGTGTGGGATAGACCTCACCCAGAGACCATCCAGGTTGTCCTGGGCTGGAGCCCTGCTTCCCTCTGCTGTTTTGTGGGTTCTGCAGTTCTAGAATTGGTTCAGAGCCATTTTTATAGGTTTTTGGAGGGACTCGGCAGGGAGCTCATGCTAGTCCCTGCTTTCCAGCCACCATCTTGGCTCCCTTTTAAGAGCTATTTAAATCTGAGTTGTTATATGGTGCCTAAATTTCCTGCCATTAGTGATATTCCTTCAAATTGAGTCATTTTCTTCAGAGAACATCTATTAAAACTTGCAAATATTCACCCATTAGCATTTGGAATAACCATTCTTCTTACTATTTTTATTGATAACTTATAGTGTATTTGAAACTTTACAATTTACCATGACATGCTTATTTCATGTTGTAAGAGAATTTGTAGTTGTAACAGACCAACATTTCAAACTCTTAGTCACATTGGAAATTTTTACAAATGCCTTCAATCAATTATATGTGCATTAAATGAAATTCAAATTTCCATTTTAACTCAATTCAACAAATATTTATTGATTATATAATATGTAAAAAATTCTTGTTCTAAATACATGTTTGAGTGATTGATAAATATCTGTAGGGCACTGTGCTGAGACCTGAATAAGGTGAGAAGATAAGGAATGCTCTCTGTCCACAAGAAGTTTTCAGTCTTCTAGAGAAGATGACAAATATATAAATGACTATAATGCCAGGTAGAACATGATAAATACTATAAGATAAAGTCAGAGGATGAGGTTTATTGAAGAACTCAGAGAATGAGATTCATTCTGAGAAGAAGTTGTCAGGAAAGGCAAAGTTTGGGGAGCGGGGAGGTGGTTAGAGCATTCTGGGTAGAAGGAGAAGCAAATCAAAGGCCTATAAGAAAGAAAGAGAAAGGTATGTTCTAAGTACAGCAATTAAAACATTTGGCTTAGAATGTAGGGGAGATATATATATATTTATATATATACATACATACATATATATGTGTATACACACATACACACACATATATATGTACATATATGTGTGTATATGTGTGTGTATACATATATCCTCTCATCTTTGGGATGCCATACCTGATCTGGGGCTGAGCTCTCCTGATTAGTGGGTATATGAATGAAAACTGACCCAACATACTATATTTATCTAGCTCCAGACCATATTTCACACCCAACCTGGTCCACCAAGAGACCAGGGTCTACCTAGCGCTGCCATCTTGCTATATATCCTGTTGCCATACATATCCTTCCCCCACTTCTCTTTTTCACCTTTTACTCTTAATGTAGGAACAATAGTAAAATTGATAAATATTTGTTATTTGAAAGATCATGACAGTCTACTATCCTTCATAACCCTTCAACTTGTTCCCTTCACAACCCTTCCACTACTTCAACCAAAGATCCCTTGCCTGACAACTTCCTATTTCCCTAAACACTATGGCCTCCTTTTAGATTATAAGCAACCTGAGGGCTGGGTCTGCCTCAGTTTTATATTGTATCCCCAGAACCTAGCACAGAGCTTGACTATTGCTGATGTTCATCCTTCCTTTACAAAGATGACAAGCAATGACATCACAGGTGACATCTTGACTTGCTCATGAATTGCATTTATGTGAAGCAGAGTTGCAACTTCACTCACTCTTCCAGAGTCATCAAAAGCCAGTAGCAAGACAAAAGTCAAGATGACTGGTAATGGCCTGGGATGTAGTGAATGACCTTGGTACCTTCAGTGTCTAACCAAGCTCTAAGCTCCACAGTACCTGCTTTAGCCACTTTCATGGTCATTGGAATAAATCATTTTTTCTGTCCATTTTACTGGGGGAGGTCTTCACATGCTTGAATTAGACATCCTCCTAACTCACTGATGGGTTTGAGGTCTGTCAGTTACCATCAACCTGATTTAGCCTGTCTGCTCACACAGTTTTACTGGGGGGTGGCCACTGCACATGCTACAGCTTCTTGGAGCCACAGGAGTGCATTGACAGGTGGGCACCAAATGTGGATGAGCAGCTCTAAAAAGGGTTTGGCAACCCCTCATACCAGAAGTGTTAGTCCTCCCTGATCACGCCATAGAACTCACCATGCTTGGCACATTATAGATGATTCATAAATACTTGTGCATTAATCGATTGATATAATAAGGATATTGCCAATGCAATACCCAAAGCAGCTGCTATGACTATGCCAGCATGTTTCCAGGTTTGAATAGCAAAATACAGCACACTCTCTTCCTCAAAGATGAAACCAAGACCAAACACTAGAAAGTCAAATCTACGATATTACCAAAGAAGTTTATATACATTATCAATGCAGGGAGAACCACCATCCCCAAGCCTTCCCTCTGTTAGGCCTCCCCACAAACAATCTCGCTTAGACAAAATCACTCCTTCTCTCTCTCACACACTAGCTGCTCTGTCTCTCTCTCTCCCAGCTCTGCCATAATCCCACTTCCTGCTCCACCCCTTCCTACTCTACTTGTTTGGCAAGATCCTCCCACCACAGGCTCCATGTGAGTCAGGCTCATGTGACTCAGGTTTCCATGTGAATCAGGCTCAAAGCAGGTCACATAGTCCTATTAATGGATGGGAAAGATCTTCCCATTCCATTACCATTGTATTTGGCCCCAAGATCTTTTGTGTCCATTATATAGGTCAACGGGAGTTTGGGGGTAACTGGTATCAACATAACTTAACAACAATGTAACAGGGATAATGCAAAATAACACATAAAACAATATCTTAGGGTGGGTGCTTGAGCACAAGCACCCGATCATTCACCCCCAAAAGAATGGGCCCAAAAATCCCTTGGAGCAAGGGGCAAAGGTCTCTTCTTCTATAACTACTTCCTGCTGAGATTGGACATAGAGCTGTCCCTGCCCCAAGAGGTCCCATTTGAGGGATCAGTTCTTTAGCTGGCATACAGAGCTCACTTGATGCCAGGTCCAGGGGTGACACATCACAGTCTTGGACAGAGGGTGACATCCAGCTTAAGCAGTCAGTCATCTGCAAGTGGAGGGCACTAAGCCTGCAGGAGACAAAGCTAGCAAACAAGTTTAACAGACAAAAGCTAAAAAAGAATAAGGAGACAATAACCAAAAGCCGAGTAGATATAGTGTCAGCTGTGCTTCTGGAGTCCATGAACCCACTAAAACTGTATTAATTCCTATGTTCCTTACTGCAAATTGGCATCTCCCCTCAGGTAAATTTAAAATCATACCTCTCAATATAGCTATTCCAATGATGTATTTGAGAATGGGTACAATTACCATAGTATAGTCTTTCTTAGGTAATTGTCCAATTTTCATCATTACTTTAACTTGTCTGGCTGATATTTCAGGCCCTCCCCATCCTGTGATGGTAATAGGATTTTCATGTTTAAATTTATCAGGGTTTCCATATATAAGAGAGGTCTCTGCCCCAGTATCTATTAATGCCCTAGTTATAGTAGTTGATCCATTTTTTCCAGTATATGGTTAAACTGATATGGGGTCTGTAATCCCATCTGTATATTTCTTTAATCTGAGCTGGGGCTTGACCAATTTCCTATTCTCCCTTAAGGTGCGACAAATTTGGATACAATGGTTCAGGAGGACCTGTAGGGGCAGTTCTTATTTCCCTATTCAGTCTAATATTAAGTCCCTTCTCTCAGTACATTTCATATAGTTTGTTAGTTGGAATATCATCTATTCTTCCAAAATCTACTCTTGCTCTTAATAAAGCACTAAACAATCTTTTCCTTGTTAATCTATTCTGACTTTGAATACACCAGCTATTTCCTCTTTTCTCTTGAGGAAATTTATCTTTTCCCCATTCCCCTAAGTCACCTAACTATGAAATCTTATCCAGCACCTCCAAAAGAGGGTGCCCTATTTCCCCAATTAGTAGAGTCAGGATTATGTGCTTATAAGCAGGAGGAGCAGTCTTCACTATTATATTTCTATGAGAAACAGTTAAGGGAGTGCCATGATATGCATCTGCATATGCACCTGCATCTCCATAATTGCAGCTTTCATTACCTCTTCCTTTAACTTCCTCATACAGTTTCTAAGTGAATACCAGAGTCCATCTCCACTAGGCCACATAGAGTCAGTGAGATACTGCTTACTGCATCCCTTTGCAGCTAAAGCTAACTGATTAGTTCCATTATTACCTCCTTTAATATTATAATCACTAAAAGCTTGTTGTACAAAAGGATTCTGACTAATACCTATAAATATCAAACAATCTATGTTATCTATCGAAACTCTTAGGCCCCTTCATTACTGATTCTCACCATGCAAGATACTAATGATTCTCCAATTTGGGGGGTAAATTGATTTAATATATCTGTGACCTCCTGCTGAGTAAAATCCTCAATTACTTCCTTAAACACTGTGTGCCCCCCCGGTTCTCCTGCTTCTTTCGTAGTATTGGACAAATGTCCACATTCCTATAAGCTTCCTCATCTAATTTTGTTTCATTTTCCTCCCATGTGTCTTCCTTCCAGGTGTCTGGGTCCCTCTCAAGCCCCTCATTGCAAGAGCTGCATGCATTTTCCTCTTGTGAATTTTTCTTTTTCTGAGCTAAACTCGCAGCTGCTTTTTCTTCTAAAGGAAAGTTTGAACACTGTAGCATAGAAAGCTTCTCATGCAAATCAGCTAACTCCTTTTTCATCTGAAACTTTTCCTCCAGCAATTTGTCTCTGCTTTTACATACAATACAATAACTTGTTAACAAGGCCCATCCTCTTCTACACATCCCTGCTATTTCTTTCCCCAGTTCTATTGGTATTCCTTGCAAACATCTTTCTAAATCTCTGACTTCTCCCTTCTGTAACCTCAATTCCGCGTTTTCACAAAGTCCTCTGCTTTTAGCCCATTCTCTCACCAGGGAGGATACCCATTTCCTTCCCTAGAGCCTTCCTGTTTCTAAGTAGAGGTTTTATATTTTGTGATCCTGTTCATGATGCCACATATATTGCCAAATACCCACAGCAGCTGCTATGACTATCCTGGCGTGTTTCCAGGTTTGAAGAGCAAAATATAACACACTCTCTTCCTCAAAGATGAAACCAAGACCAAATACTAGAAAGCCAAATCCATGATAGTAACAAAGAAGTTTATACACATTATCAATGCAGGGAGCACCACCATCCCCAAGCCTTCCCTCTGTTAGGCCTCCCCACAAACAATCTCTCTTAGGTAAAATAACTCCCTCTCTCACTCACACTAGCTGTTCTGTCTCCCTTTCTATCTCCCAGCTCTGCCTTACTCCCACTTCCTGCTCCACCCCTTCCTGCTCTACTTGTTTGGCAAGATCCTCCCACCACAGGTTCCATGTGAGTCAGAATCATGTGATTTAGGCTCCCATGTGACTCAGGCTCAAAGCAGGTCACATAGACCTACTAATAAATGGGAAAGATCTTCCCCTCCTGTTGCCATTACAATAAGGTAGTGAGAACTAAAGCTAGAAAGATATATTAGGGCCACAGCATAATGAGCCTTGAATGCCAAGCTAAAGGGAGGAAGTTAATATAATGGACAATTAGGAGTTATTGAATATTTGGGGCAGAGGAGAAATATGGCCAAGTTTGTACTTTAAGAAAATACATCTGGAATCATAGTTTGTTATTATGTTGACAAGAGTTCTCAAGTCTTTAAAGTTGTTGGTCTTTACAACTTAGTACAGAATGGGGCAAATGGGAGGGAAACAACAGATTTTTGTTCATTGAAAAAATAAAATTTTATTTAAAAAAAGAAAGTATATCTGGGTGAGAACAAGGGATCAAACATTTGCTTTCTACATATCTCTCCAACCCCAAAAGTCTTTTATTTAAAAAGGAATTATGTGCCAGATAGTTTTCCTAGATGAATTCTCAAGAAGACATAACACATATACAATGTTAGTTGGTTGTTGTCCTTTGTTCTCAAAGAAGACCAAAATGGCATCATATGGTTAGAGTCAAGTTACAATGTGTCTGAATGTGGCTGATCAGACCAATAGAAGCTCACAATGCATTACCACAGGTCAGGCACAAATAGTCCATGTGAACATTTAAGGGGTAGTCTCCAAATTTGCATATCTCACATTTCTTTTGAGATACTTCAATTCTGGTTTGCTTATAGAGCACAGCATCTTCTCTGATGAGGGCATACCATTCTTGGTGGTCCTGTACCTGTGTCTCCCATGTCACACAATCAATTCCAAATTTCTTAAGAGAAACCTTGAGAGAGTCCTTGTATCACTTCTCCTGACCACCATGTGTAGCAACAATTCAGCTAGAAGCTGCTGTGGGTGTGAAAGGCCAACACAAAACCCAACAACAAGAATGCTGCCAGCACAGGTTCTTTTGATTGGCTTTACTAAGGAAAGCAAAGTTAAGGGGTTAACAATCTCACTTTAATCCAACACACAAATATCATTCACTTAGTGCAGGGGGAAAAGCCAGCAACCTGAACTTCAGTGCAAATACAAACAAATTACAAATATACACAATATAAACACACCAAATCACAATTCATAGTTCCCAGAAAAGCATCAACATCTGGATTGACAAGCCGGGAGGCTCTTAGAGCAGCTGCCCAGAGTCCCATGCCAACACTCCTCCAGGAGTGTTGAGAGCCTCAAGCAAACAGCTCTGTTCTCTCTTTTTATACAGTCTTTAGATGTCATCAAACATCATCTGAGTGACCAGAACTTGGGCACCTACCATTGGTTCTGGTCTTAGCAACTCCCCTTAGGGCCCCGGGGGCTTCCTGCCTCTCTCAAACTACTGAACTAGTTTGCCAACCAGCCTGGGGCTTTGCACCTAGTAGTAAAAGAGTGTGGGCCTGGGGTTTAGCACCTAGTAAGACTCAATCAAAGATACCTAATTTAGCATTCTAAAATGGTAAAGAAGTCCCAACTTAATTAATATTACACCATATGAGCACTTGTCCTGTGTGAGTTCTCCATAAAATAGTCTTTTTGGCAAGTGTACATTTGGCGTTTGAACACTGTGGTCATCCCATCAGAGTTATACTCTCTGTCGTACAGTTTGGATGCTTAGCAGTTTAGTTTGAGAAAGGACCTCAGTGTCAGCTATCTTATCCTGCCAGGTGATCTTCAGAACTTTCCTAGGATAATTCAAATAGAAGCAATTCAGTTTCCTGGAATGGCATTGGTATACTGTCCAAGTTTCACAGGCATACAATGAGGTCAGCACAACAGCTCTGTAGGCCTGCAGTTTGCTAATCAGTCTAATACCTCCTCTCTCTCACACTTTCCTTCAGAGCCTCCCAAACACTGATCTAGCTTTGGCAATGTGTGTGTCAACCTCACTATCAATGTGTACATCCCTATAAAATATACTCCCAAGGTAAATGAAAGTATCCACAGTATTCAAAATTTCTCCATTTGCTGTAACTTTATGGTTCCACATATGGGTGGTGTGGTGATGGCTGATGGAACACCTGTGTTTTCTTGGTGTTAATTGTTGGGGCAAAATTGGCACAATCAGCAGAGAATCATTCTGTACTTTGTTGTATCTCAACTTCAGAGGATGCATTGAGTGTATCATCTGTAAACAAAAAAAATCATGCACGAACACTCCCTCCACTCTAGTCTTGGCTTATAGCCTTTTCAAAGAATTTACCATGAGTGTAGTATCTGACCTTGATGCTGTGTTCATCCTCATTGAAGGCATTTGACAACATGGCTGAAAACATACTAAAAATCACGGAGGCAAGCACACAGCCTTGTTTCACTCCACTAGTGACTGGGAAAGTACAAGAGCATCTTCCATTATCCAGAACCTGGGCAAACATGCCATTGTGAAATTGACATATGACACGTCTTTATCACAAATCAATGTGGCTCCATAAGTACTGAATATCTGAGATGCACCATAGGTCTTGGGCCCATAAATAGCCTTCAGGGCATCATAAAAGTTCTTTGGATTGTTATTATCAGCATAAAACTGAATTTCATCTGCTTTCTTACTAAGCCAAGAATCCTGCATCTCTCTAAGCTTCACTTGTACTTCACTTCTGATAGAATTAAATTCTGCCTTCTTAGAGATGGATGAACTATCCTGATAGTAAATCCTGTGAAGTTTTCGTTTTTCATTTAGCAGCTTCCGAATTTCCCCATCATTTTTGTCAAACCAGTCTTGATATTTGCAAGTCTTCTGACCCAGATGAGCAAATTCAATACTGTATACCAAATCTCTGAAAGCTACCCCCTCCTTTTCTGCTCCAGTGTTGCCAACTGTGTGTTGGCTCAACTTTCCCTCCAAGTAAGCAACAAACTGTTCCCACTCAGATAAGTCCTCTGATATATTTTCATTAATTCTTCTGGCAGTCATTTTGCCTTGAGGCTGCCACTTTTGTTGAATGCAAATATTTAGCTAAGTCATAGATAAGTCTATGATCAGTCCAGCTCTCTGAGACACACATTGCCTTTATCACTCTCACATCCAGTCTATTTCTTCTCCTTACAATTGCATACTCTATTAAATGCCAATGTTTATTGCAAGGGTGCATCCATGAAGTTTTATTGCATTTAGGTAAATGGAAGACTATGTTGATGATGACAAGGTCATGAGATGCACATGTCTTCAGTGATATGTTGCTGTTTCTAACTCCATTCCTCCCAAGGACTCTGTGCCATATTTGGTAGTCTGAGCCTACTCTAGCATTAAAGTCACCCAGAATTATAAGCTTGTCTTATTTTGGCATATTGATGATAAGGGTTCTATAGGTGTTCATAAATTTTTTCTTTTACCTTATCTTGGTTTGCCATGGTGGGAGCACACACACTGATGATGGTGGCATGGCATTTTCCTACAAGTGGCAATTGCATTCTCATGAACTTGTCATTCATTCCTTTGGGTCATCATGCAAGCTTTTGACTTGATTAGTTCTGAAGGCAAAACCTACACCAGCTTCATGGTGCTCCCTTTCACTGCCACCACTCTAGAACAACAAATATCCAGCTCCAGCTTCAGTAAGCTGGCCTTCATTTGCCAGCCTTGTTTCACTTAGGGCTGCTATTTGGAGGCAATATCTGCTGATTTCTCTCACATCAAAAGCTGTTCATCTTTCAGGTTTGCTGAATTTTGTGTTGCCTATAATTGTGCATATATTTCATGTACTGATAGTGAGTGGAATAAACTTTGCAGAAGTTTTTGTATTTTTTTTTGTTTTGACTGCATAATGGAATCCCCACTTGCCCAGGCAAGCAGACTAGGGTTGAGTAAGCAGACAATTTTTAGGGTACCCTTTTTAGCCCCTTCTTCACACCAGGAGGTGAGCAATGAAATCCTTAAAAGGCAGTTCAGACACCCAGGGTACTGCTGAATCCCACTGCTGCTTCCAGTGAGAAGATGACCCTATGGGCTGGGCTGCCTACATGCAGGATTGTGACTACAGCTCCCAGTGTATTTGCAACTGCTATTTTGTCATTTGCTTGTTACCACAGGACTTTGAGATAAGTTAAAAAAATGTAAAATGGTATGGGTGATGTCTTTTGATTCATGTGTAAATTGAATATAAGTGAAGCAGAGTTTCATAAAGTTGTCAGCCTCACTCTCTCTTCCAGTCATCACGGTTCACTGACAAGACATAGTCAAGACAACTGGGGATGGCTCAAGATGTAATGGATGACCTTGGCATTTACATGTCTAACCAAGATCTAAGCACTCCACAGCTCCTGCTTCAGCTGCCTTCGTGACCATTGGAACAAATTGTTCTCATCCTCCTATTCTACCAGGGGGAGTCTTCACACATTTGAGGTTGATACCCCCCCGCCCCCATCCCACCAATGGATTTGAGAGCCCTTGGTTACCTTCAACCTGGTTTAGCCTGTCTGCTGAAATATGTACTGGGGAGTGGCTGCTGTGCATGCTACAGCTACTTGGAGCCACTAGCAAGAGTTAGGTGGATTGGGTGGACACCAAAGGTGGAAAGCACCCCTGAAAAGTGCTTGGCAGCCCTTACACCAGAGGTGCTAGTCTTCCCTGAACACACCCTACACCCCACATAAACAACATAAAAACTTATGGATTAACACAGGAGAACTTTAATACTCCAAGTTTCATTCAGTGTCTGTACCCCCAACCTGACTTCACATTCCTACTACTTTAAACACAAACAAACTTGGAAGCTTGTTACTCAGTATGTAGATGTAGGAATCCCCCGTGGGCAATGATTTCTCACATCTTCCTTATTCCTCCAAATGGGGTAGATACCGAGTCACCCAGATACTTGAAAGAAAGAAAGAGAGAGATAAAGAACCAGACAGGAAAGAAGATAATTCTGTTTGTGGTGATCAGAGGCAGAGACTACAGGGGAACAGTGTATCTGGCCTAAGAGAAAGGGGCTTAGAAAACCTGGGGCCAGTCCCCTCCTGGCAGAGATTCCTCAAGACACAGATCCAAGCCCAACTTATTCCCCCTGCCCCCAATATAAAGAAACTGAGGCCACCCAATAGTCCATTCTTGGAAGTCTGTGTAACAGTGGAAGGAAGATAAATACAAGAAAGAAGATTCTCTGGCTGAACAAGTTGTGGTATATGACTGTGATGGAATATTATTGGGCTGTAAGAAATGATGAACAGGAAAATTTCAGAAAAACCTGGAAAGCCATACATGAACTGATGCAAAGTGAGGTGAGCAGAAACAGAACATTGTACATAGTACCAGCAACATTGTGCGACTATCAACTATGAATGACTTAGCCATTCTCAGCAATACAATGGTCTAAGACAATTCCAAAGGACTCATGATGAAAAAGGCTTTCCACATCCAGAGAAAGAACTGATAGAATCTGAATGCAGATCAAAACATACTATTTTCATTTTCTTTACATTTTGTGTATTTTTTTTTACTTTAGGTCTGTTAGTTCTTTCCCAACATGATGAATATGGAATATGTTTTACATGATTGCACACATGTAACCTATATCAAATTGTTTCCCAGATTAATGGGGAGGGGGGAGTAAGAAAAGGAGGGAGAAAATTTGGAACTCAATTTATTAGATGACTGTTAAAATTTGTCTTTACATGGAATTAGAAAAAAATAAAATGTAATTTTTTTTTAAAAAATGAAGTTTCCCAAAGACAAATGACAGCGATTGCAAGAGAAAAGCCAAAATACTAAAACACCAAGGAAAAAAACTTACATAAACATCATGCACAAGCATATAAATTAATAGAAAAGGTCATTAGATGTAAGAAGTCATGAATAAATCATCAAAAAGCAATCAAATCCCTTTGAACCAATTTGTATGAGGTGGGAGGGACACAAATTAACTAGTATTACCCGATTGAAGAGAGAATTCTGTGGACTTCCCAGAATCATGAGGCAATAGCAGAAACTAAAGCAAAATAAAATAGAAATTCAAAAGAGAGCTAAAAATCTTTTTAAAAGGAAATTGGGAATAAATTTAGAAAATAAATCAGAGTTCTCAGTGCAAAATTAAAAGAAAATTCATCTGATGTAGTATATAGAATTACCAATAAGCAAGAAGGTAGTTTGGAACCTATTATAGTAGTCCAGATAATATGTAAAAGAAAGGCAGTAGAAATGAAGAATGGGACAGATGTGAAAATACGGTTTGGATAAAATCAGCAGAACTTGGAGATTGATTGGCTCTAATGGAGACAGATGTTTCAAAGATAATTCTAAGGTTCTGAGCATAGGGAACTGGAATCCTGGTGATATCATTAAAAGAAATATGGAAATAAGGAGAAAAATTCTGTTTGGGGGGAACAAATGACACGGGTGATGGAGTTACTTGGTATGAAGTGACAAAAATGCATCCAAGTAGAAATACTCATCAAGCAGTGAAAAAGATGGGGCTGTTGCTCAAAAAAGTGACCAAGACTAGACTTGGAAGTCTTTCACCTAAAAGTAATAGTTGAAGTAATGGGAGTAAACGAGATTATCAAGATAAAGGAAAGAAAGAAGAGTGTCAATGCCATACATTGGATAATAGCTATAATTGGAGGATGAGAGGATAAAAAAGCATGAGGAGTGATTGGAGAAGTAAGAGGGGAATCATGAAGGTTTAACATCAAGGAAGGGAAGGAAGAAATGCCAAAGAAGGAGTGGTCAGCAGTGTCAAATGTTTCATAAAGATCAAGGAAGAGAACTCGGAAAAAATGTCAGGAAATTAGAGTATTGTTGCTGACCTTTGAGAGGGTATTTACATTAGACTAGTGGAGATAGCCATTTTACAGGGGCTTAAGCAACAGGGAAGTGGTAAGAAAATGGAGGCAGCAAATCTCTTAGAAATGTGGTGGTAACATGGGGAGGAACTCCTCAAAATACATGTGGGGCCCCCAGATAAGGTTACCCCCAGTTCAAGGTACTTTATGAGTTTACCTCCAATCAGAACCATAAGTTCATAAGCTCCCATAGATGGCTTGCTTTCAATAGTCACCTAGAGAATAAAATTGATTCAAAGCAACTTAATAAAACAACATAACAAGAAAACTCTCAAACACATACAAACCATTTGAGGGAAGAGTGGACACATATAGGGAATATTAGCAAAGAAGTAGGCCTGGAGGAAAACATGCATGGAGGGCCACAAACATGGGGAATGTGTATGAAGAGGCATATAAATAAGGATCACATGTGGCCAGGGTACAGATGTGGTAGGGTATACATATGAAGATACAACTGAAGATTATGTTGCTGCAGGTCCATTCATTTCTTCTGGTGATCTCTGTCTTCCCCTCCTCCCACCCTCATGCTGTAGTATTAATCTGATCAAAGCTCTTCCCCACCCATTCAATAGGGTTCAGGTGGGCCTAGGTGGAAAGGCCTGATTATGTCTTTGTTTATAAGTAAGCCTAAAGCCCCTACTTACTAAGTGCTAAACCAATGTGGGCTTGAAGCCTTAAGGGACCTACGGGGAGTTGCTAAAACCAGAGCCGATGGTATGTGCTGAGTTCCAGTCAATCAGATGATGGCTAGGACTGTATAAAAAGTGAGCCCAGAACTGAGAGGCAGAAGTGGAAGTAGTAGGTCTGGAAGCAGCAGAACTGGGAGCGGTGGAGCAGAGAGTGGCAGGATTCAGAAGCAGAGAGCCAGCATCGAGAGAATGCAGAGCAGAGAGTACTGAGCAAGAGAGAGTTGTGGAGATCAAGGAACTTGGAGTCAGCAGAGCTGTGGGAGAGAGTGCTGAGCAGAGAGTTAGGATTTGTGAGTAATCTTTTTATAGGAAGGCCCTAGCATTGAGGGGAAGTTACAGTATGGCTTGGTTCCTTGCTGTAATATTTTGTTATAATTTCCTTGTTACTACAGTGAGATGGGCTTATCAGTTTTGGAACATTATTGCTACAATATCAAATTGGGGGGATTGGTCCTTGGATTTGATCCTCTGGAGCCTAAATAAATGTTGTACTTCCTCTGCCTTCTACCTAGAGAATTCCTTATACTTCATGATTCCAACCCAGTTAAGCATGTCCATGGTCCCCTCCGAGGTCATGAATTTTGCCTTACTGCTATACATACACATTAATTTTATGTACCATATTTGTGTTGAACAGATAGTCTCTGCAAAATATTAGTATCACAAAGATATACCATTCTTATGATTGCTGCCAGACACCATTCCATAGGATGTTACATCAAATTTAGGAGGTGGGATCTGGACCTGTGATATCATTGGTGTAGGAAACTCACTCTGCCAAGGCACAAAGTCTTAGAGAGTTGCCCAGAGGCAATGAGAAATTGTGACTTCCCTGGGGTCACATGTGTCAGAAGCAGGATTCAAATCCAAGTCTTCACAGAATCACAGAATTTGATAATTGAATGTGACCTATAGGTCATGTAGCCTAACTCAGGCATTAAAGGGTTGCCCACTATGGCATACCCAGAAAAGAGTTGATCATCCTCTGATTATTTTTAAGGAAGATGACCATGACACCTCTCAAGTTAGTGTATTCCACTTTTAGAGAACTGCAAAGTTTAGGGTGGCTAGGTGGTGCAATGACCCAAGTGGGATAACAAAGAGTCAGACAGAACTGAAAACAACTAAACAACAACAATGGTTAGGAAGATTTTCCTGAGACAAACCATTAATTTGTTTCTTCACAATTACTACTGATTGCTTCTGATTCTGCCCACTGGGGGCCAAACACAATTCTAATCCTTTTTCCATATGATAGCCCTTTAGATAGTCTTCTCTTTTCCAGGTAAAACACTTCAGGTCCCAACTGATCCTCATATGTAAGGACAAAGTGGGAAACTTTTAACAACCAGCTCTCCTGGGATGGGGATGGAGTGTAACCATGACATACTTTTAAGTTTAATTTGCTTTATTAATATTTTATCCATCACTTTATAAAGTCTAGATAATCAAAGAAATGACAAATCAAGCCCTGACTTGTAGGGTTTGTTGATTTGAGGTGTAAATGTTCACACCGAAAATTTAACAATTGGTTCAGAATAAGCTGGCTCCAGCACATCTTGGCTATGAAATGGATTTAAGGATGTTCACTGTCCTGGTGGCCATTTTCTAGATGCTCTCCATTTTACCAAATCCTTTCTTATATTGTGGTAGCCAACTGAGGAGACTTTTTCACATGAGGTCTGTTACCTCCCTGTTCCTGGAAGCTATCTTCCTCCCTGTAGCTCAAAATTACATTAGCTTTTTTGGCTACCACACAATACTAATGAATCATATTGTTATTGCAGCCCACCAATACAATCAGATCTTTTTCAGAACATCTGCTGCCTAACCATTCCTTCTCCCATCCCATCTTATACTTGTGAAAATGATTTTTTGTGTCTAAGTTCTATAGTTTACATCTATCCCCATGGATTTCATCTTATTTCCATCAGTACAATGTTTTCTGTCAAGATCCTTTTGTATTCTGACCTTGTCATCCAGTATGTTAGCTTATCCTTTCCAGCTCTGGGTTATGTGAAAATTTGATAAACACAACATCTATGGCTTTATCTTAGTTGTTGTTAAAAATATAAAACAGCACAGGACCAAGGGAAGATCCCTGGACTACTCCTCTGAAGACCTCTTGCATGCTGAGGTAGGAGGACAACTAAAGCCCTATCCAACTCTCAAATTCTGTGATCCTATAAAAACTTTTGCTCCAGTCCCACCTTTTCCATCTTCCCAAATCTGAGGTCACCCCTTATTCTAATATGCCATGTTTCTTCTTGCTTTGCACCCAGTAATATTTGTTGGGTATGGCTAGAAGTGATCAGATGATATACAAAGGTAAGTATTCATCCCACTCCCCTACTCTATACTTGTGTATGAAAGTCTGTTCTTCACATCCAACCTGCCCAACTGAAGGTACATTTTTATCGTTATTC